>NC_136261.1:89061491-89113991 GCF_964187855.1 Myxine glutinosa | reverse complement strand
TCGCAGAACTGCTGGTGGGGGCTTCACGCAACGGGTTTTATTGCCACGCCCTTAGCCCTCTCGAATGTTCCAACCACACCCTGTGACGCAGTGCCGCAGCCACTCCCTTTGAGCCCTGATTGGCGGCTCGTGCTTACCGCCAGCTTCTCCGCCGCCCTCATTCGGTCTTGCCTCGATTTGCCAGGCCTGCCTCATGTTTATTTGTGCCAAAAAGCCAAAGGAGGCATAAGGAGGCGTAAAGCGGCATAAGGCAATAGAGGCGGCATAAGGCAATGGAGGCGGCATAAGGCAATGTAGGCGGCATAAGGCAATGGAGGACCTACTCTCATTATTCTACTCAACGCAAGACTAACACAGGAAAAGGACTATTCTCACACATACGAAAAAATAACTGAACTATTGCGAGGCTACATGTTATTGTGTGACTAAACTATGAGGGGGAAAAATAACCTTTAATGTACAAACTCAAAACCGCAACACTACCCCTCTCCCTCATCAGACTCATCTTTGAGTCGAACCCAACAAAAATGGAACGACCGGTTTTGAGAATGATCTGGAAAATTAACTTTTACTATTACATGTGACATATAGATGTGGTTCCCCAAAACATTTACTCTAACCCGTGTATGCGACAGTTTTAAAACACTAAATATGTCCCCCCTATAGCGTTGAGTAGCTACTCTAACAGAATCACGCCCACAATTAACCGAATCCGGAATTTGTCAAACTAAACATATAGCCAGTGGGCAGCATTTTTATATACAAGCACAGAAAACTTAAGCTTATTTACAGTTCTATGACCCAGGACCTGTCCTTTTTGGAAAGAAGATTGGAGGGGAGAGTGTTACAATGTTACATGCTCCTCCCCGACCCCCTGGTCATGGTGTACCTCCGAGCCCCGAAAGGAGTCACGGAATAAAAATATGTTATCCTGTGTCAAAAATCAATGGTGAAACCACACCAATTGCAAATAATGCAAACACCAATAATACAAACAAATATTGTATTATAAATCACACAAGAATAACAGTACAACAATAATAGGAATCAAGAGTACAATCAATATATCTCCTATGATGGTACCGTCAGCTAGCATGCATAAGGTAACTCACTGTGCTCCAAGTGAGTGGAAAAGAACATTCCCCAATGTGTCTATATTCCCGTCTTTGAGCTCAGAGTTGATCCCCTCCAGTGATCAACGAAACGATGTCAAATCGAAACCAGAATCTCGTTCAGATGACAGGCACAGTCACGACGCCCAAAACAGCAAAAAGGCGCACGCGGCCAAAGCGGAGAAAAGGGTCACGTGGTTAAAGTGGCACAAAGGCGCACTCATGGCGACTGGGAAATCCAAAGGTGCCCTCCAGGTATGGACTTTCACTGTTCACAGTCGGCGAGCCGCAAAGTAATCGTCAAAAGCCTCGGTGCACATACACACAACAGATACGTCTGAAAGCGGTGGAAACAGTTGACGAAGCAAGGAAAGTTTGGTCAACGCGCGTAGTGCGCGAGTCAAAATGGCTGACGGCTCGTTCTCGAGTCGCAACGACCCGGCGATGATTCTTCGGAATCTAACGCCAAACCTGACACGTAGGATGATCAGTCACAGTGATAACCACTTTATCGCAGGAATCCTTTTTCCCCAGGAAATCCAAAGTATGTGACGCTTGCTTGACAACATTCGATCCAGACCGCAAAGCAACCAGCTTCTTCTCCGACTCTTTCACTCTGCCCTCTTTTCTTCTCCTTCCGCTTCGTCGTCGTCCGGTTCCGGTTTCATTTAAAACATTAACCTTTTTACCTTTTGACAACAATAACCGTCATTTCCCTCAAACCACAATAATAATAATACATGGAACCAGAAATGTTTCAAGTGGATGAAAACCACAACAACGGAAGTGATGGATCCATAACAATTCCCCCCCTCAAGAAAGAAAGTTTGAACATAGTGAAAACTTTCTTTGTAGGCAAAACTCTTCCAACAAATAAAAGTAAACTCACACACAAATCATCAATTCCCGTGAGCCAATTAATCAATATTTCCCAAAAATAAAGCGAAAACTTCAAACAACCTACAGAGAATTCCAAAGTTAGTTCACTCTGGACAAATAATCAGCAACGACATTGTCCCTGCCCTTTACATGCTCAATTTCCCAGTTGAACTCCTGCAAAGCCAAACTCCATCTCATCGACCTCTAATTTTATTTTTCATTTTTTTGAATGAAGGTTAAGGGGGTGTGATCAAAAATCCAAAGTCAAGCAAATCTATAGCA
This sequence comes from Myxine glutinosa, assembly GCF_964187855.1. Lineage (NCBI taxonomy): Eukaryota > Metazoa > Chordata > Myxini > Myxiniformes > Myxinidae > Myxine > Myxine glutinosa. Next base: position 89,111,718 of record NC_136261.1, on the reverse strand, counting down.
CTTTTTTATGGAGGCCGAGCTAAGAGCCAGGTTTCATGGTGGTTGGATGGTGAGACCTGGAAGTATTCACTACATGGACGCCTTTAGGAACGTGGAGGTCACGGTTAATCCATGTAGGAAAGTTCACTACATGGACGCCTTTAGGAACATGGAGTTCACGGTTAATCCGTGTAGGAATCTTGGCTCGGTTGCTCCGCAGCATTCAGTGCTTCAAACTCTTCCTAACTTTCATAATAATCACGGTTGGAGCACTTGTCGCTGTATTCACGTGAACAGCGGTCTCCTTCCTGGCCACCACCCTGATAATCATCCCTTCGGAAGCTGCCGTAACTCTGGGAGCCTCCATAGTAATCTCGACTGCGGCCACCACCAAAACTATTACTTCCACCCCGGGAGCCATAGCCACCCCTGAAACTACCTCCACGTTTTCCTCCTCTGTAGCCCCCTTGACGCCCATGGCCTGCCTTCTCTACTATTAAGGTCCGACCATCCAAATCTTTGCCATTCAAATCCTTTTCTGCATCTTTGGCATCCTTTGTGTTTTCAAACGTGACAAAGCCAAACCCTCTTGACTTTTGCATCTCCCTGTCTTTTATCAGCCGCACTTCCAATAGTGGTCCATATTGGCCGAAGACAGAGTCCAGAACAACTTCCCTTGTTTTGAGGTTCAGTCCACCTACAAAGAGCTTGCCACCATTGCCTCCATCCATAACATGTGTGCGCTGACACTTAGTTTTTGGGTACTTGACAAGACATGCCTGTGCAAAGCGTGACGTCAGTACCTTCCTCCTCTCTTCAGAGTGCTTCCTACCCATAGCACGAGTCACGGCACAGGATGGAAAGATACCCGGAATCTTCTGCTCTAACTGTGCAGTGTTATTTTCCATATTAGGCTTTTCAACAAACATCGGGTTACCAGAAACTTGACCACCGGCCAAATCATTCCCGATTACAAAAGATACTCCCTCTACAGGAAGAGTGGCTTGTAAACCTACGGTGACCGGTCCTGACCCCAAATCAGACTGCAAATGGATGACATGAAGTAGGGCTTTAACATAGCCACCAACCCCCTGTAAACGAACACTGACACCAGTTGCCGTCTTCTCTGACAATGGAAAAATGCCCTCAAGCATCAAAGATTGATGTGCTCCTGTGTCCCTCAATACCCTAACAGGCCTCTGGTTCGTTAAGTCTCCATCCAGTGACACAAACCCCTCCGACATAAAAGGTTTGTAACCCTCTTGAACAAGGTTGTTCTGTGATGCCGTAACTTTGGCATGGGAACCTTCACAAGGCACTGTCCTCCAAGGACGATTTCTCACATCTGCCAATGCATTCGGAGTTGTACTAATCTGACTCCGCTCCTGATTTTTTCCTTTCCATGTCATAACATTGGGACATCAAGTGTCCAGGTTTCTTGCAAAAAGCGCAAGTAGGCCCAGAGGAAAAACTCGTGGTCTACCTCGAGCCCCCCCCCCCCCGGAAGATAAGTCCATCTTGGAACTGTAGACTTCTGATCCCTAAGAGTCGCGGTATCCGATCTGTCCTCATAGTCATGTCTAAGCCGCCCCCATGAATCTTCGTTCTCCGCACTGGATGTATCATAACTCTCCTGGTGAACTCTAGGTGGGAAGTTAGGTTTATGGAACCCCATCCTGTGTGTCAAGGCATAGTCATCCGCCACAGTTGCTGCCTCATACAACTCTGGTACCTTCTTTTCCTCCAGATGTACTTTAATGTCCGCATGGACACACTGTTTGAATTCCTCCACCAAAATCAATTGTCGAAACAGTTTGAAGTCCTTTCCAACCCCTTTCGAGTCACACCACCGATCAAACATGGTTTCCTTCATTCTGGCAAACTCCACATGGGTCTCACTCTCCCTTCCTGGCATTCCGGAATTTTTGCCGGTAAGCTTCAGGGACCAATTCATAGGCTTTGAGAATGGCTTTCTTCACTTCCTCATAATCTGTACATATGTCAATCGGTAAAGCCGAAAATATATCTTGAGCTTTACCCACCAGAACCCTTTGCACTAACATCGTCCAGGACTCCACAGGCCATTTTAGCATTTGAGCCACTTTCTCAAAGTGTAAAAAAAACTTGGGTACCTCCTTTTCATTGAAGGGTGGAACCAGCCTTACATGCCTACCAACATCCCAAGTGTTCTGACTAGTTGTCGAACTAGCCGGCATGGATGCTACCTCTCCCCGTTCTCTCATTAATTCCAACTTCTTGAGTTCAATTTCCTTCTGACACTCCATGTCATGTTCCTTTAACTCCCTTTCGGCTCTCCTCTCCTCTGCTCTTTCCTTTTCTCTTCTTTCTTCGAGTTCCCTTTCAGTTCTCCTTTCCTCTGCTCTTCTCTCCTCGAGTTCTCGTTCCTGTTCTGCTCTTTCCTTTTCAGCTCTCCTTTCCTCTGCTCTTTCCTCGGCTCTTCTCTCCTCGAGTTCTCTTGCAGCTCTCCTTTCCTCTGCTTTTTCCCCTGCTCTTCTCTCCTAGAGTTCTCTTGCAGCTCTCCTTTCCTCTGCTTTTAACCTTTCCTGGCTCTGCAGTTGCATCTCCTTTTTCCGGAGCTCCACATTTTCTTTTTCCTCGGGTAACCAATCCAAGGCTACCTCTTTCCATGTTCCCTGTCCCACCAGAGATTCTACCACCAATGTCTGCATCTCTGCCTTCTTCATACTAACTCGGACCTCCAAGTTAAAATGTCTGGCCAATATCAAGAGTTCTGATTTTTTTAAATGCTTGGAACTGTGCCTCATTAGGGGATGCCGCAAACTGTTTTGCGTCAAACACCATGGTGACTATCAGTTAACACCTGTTAACCTTCACACAAAATTTTTCCAATTTTTTTTTTTTTAAAGAAAAATTTGGGAATGTGAGAAAAATTCCAAATTTGGGAATTTTGGGAATGTTAGGGAATTCTCTCCCAGACGAATGTTATTAGGGAGTTTAATCCCGGACGAACCCCCAATTAATGTTACGTGTTCCTCCCCGAACCCCTGGTCACGGTGTACCTCCGAGCCCCGAAAGGAGTCACGGCAGAAAAATATGTCATCCTTTGTCAAAAATCAATGGTGAAACCACACCAATTGCAAATAATACAAACAAATATTGTATTAAAAATCACAAAAGAATAACAGTACAACAATAATAGGAATCAAGAGTACAATCAATATATCTCCTATGATGGTACCATCAGCTAGCATGCATAAGGTAACTCACTGTGCTCCAAGTGAGTGGAAAAGAACATTCCCCAATGTCTCTATATTCCCATCTTCGAGCTCAGAGTTGATCCCCTCCAGTGATCAACGAAACGATGTCAAATCGAAACCAGAATCTCGTTCAGATGACAGGCACAGTCACACCGCCCAAAACGGCACAAAGGCGCACGCGGCCAAAACGGAGAAAGGGTCACGTGGTTAAAGCGGCACAAAGGCGCACTCACGGCGACTGGGAAATCCAAAGGCGCCCTCTAGGTATGAACTTTCACTGTTCACAGTCGGCGAGCCGCAAAGTAATCGTCAAAAGCCTCGGTGCACACACACACCAAAGATACGTCTGAAAGCGGTGGAAACGGTTGACGAAGCAAGGGAAGTTTGCTCGACGTGCAAAGCATGCGAGTCAAAATGGCCGACGGCTCGTTCTCGAGTCGCAACGACCCAGCGATGATTCTTGGGAATCTATCGCCAAACCTGACACGCAGGATGATCAGTCACAGCGATAACCACTTTATCGCAGGAATCCTTTTTCCCCAGGAAATCCAAAGTACGTGACTCTTGCTTGACAACGTTCGATCCAGACCGCAAAGCAACCAGGTTCTACTCCGACTCTTTAGCTCCGCCCTCTTTTCTTCTCCCTCCGCTTCGTCGTCGTCCGATTCCGGTTTCATTTAAAACATTAACCTTTTTACCTTTTGACAACAATAACCGTCATTTCCCTCAAACCACAATAATAATAATTCATGGAACCAGAAATGTTTCAAGTGGATGAAAACCACAACAATGGAAGTTATGAATCTGTAACAAGAGAAAGCATAGCAAAATACACAAAAACACACTCAAAAATTCACATTTGCTGCTTGCTGCTTGCTTCTTGCATCTTGCATCTTCTGTGTGCATATATCAAACCGGCTAGCCCCTGGACCGGCATACAGGCCATTCCTGCTCTTCAGGGCTAACTAAACTTACAAATCTTCTCATCCCAGCACACCATAATAAAAATGCACAACAAATGCGTTTATTTTGCCAGCAGGGCTAAACTCATGTGGTCCCACTGCGTAACATTCATGCCACTCAAAACAAGTGGTCCGTAGATGCAAGGTGGTGTTGCAGCAAGGTGCTGCACAACATAGGTGTAAGGCCACAAAACTTGTGGTCCATAGTGTGTGTGGTGCAGCAAAGTGTTTGTGGCAGCAAAGTGCTGCACAGGTGCAGCAAAGTTACAACACAAGGATATGGCAGCAAGGTGCTGTGCAGTTCGGCTGCACAGATGTAGCAAAGTGCAGCAGGGGTGCTGCACAGATGTAGCAAGGAATGCTGCACAGGTCACTGGTGCTGCACAGTTCCACCTCCAAAATGGTCCTGGGTTGGGGAAGAGACAAAGCATGATCAGCAAAGCAGAAATGGCGCAAAGGTACACAGCAACACAAGGTAATGCAGCGCAAGGGGCGCGGAAGAGCGAGCGGAGCAGGCTCATCCCTAGCCGTCTGTACCCCCCATCGTCGGCTTACATTACCCTACCCCTTCCTTGTATTTACAAATTCGTCTCTACGTCTTGTCTCCCATATCCCCCTCTAATTACAAATTCGTCTCCCAATCCCTCCCAGGAAGGAAGGAATGGAACAAACACAATGTCTCATTACGTCATGATGCGTCTTACACTCAAACAGTTCACTTGGTCCTGGTGTGGAGCCTCCTCCTCCTTGGTGAATGGCTGTGGATGATGCTAAGGGGATTTCTCATCTCCTAGCTACATTACTGACATTTACTTTTAACCTACCCGGGGTCGTACCCTGCCAATCGGCCTTCTTTAAACTATGTGGTTCTAAAAACCGGAATTCCCATTGCCCACTCTGTGGTGCCCCTGAAATTTGGGTCTCACTCCCTCAAATTTTCACTCTGTGCCTTTGCACAATTTTGGGGCTGGGTCGTGTGGCTCCACTAGCAGGTCTACCTACCTGTGCACCTCCGCCACTGAAGTCGCCATCCGAGCTTACCTGCTCCTGCGACTAACTAACTGGGGAAGGCCCCTCCTGGCACTTTACCCCTTGATGCCCACCTTGGCATTGGGCAACCCAGGTCCTTCCTTTGGATCCTCGGGCCCCACTCAACAACTCACAACTACCCTAACTGGGTAGTACAACAAACAAACAGTGGCGGAGTGCTCCAATAACCATACGCACCAATTAAGCCACACGCCCAGCCATTTCACTGACTCATGCACCCTCCAAAGCACTACTTGCCACTACCTGCACCACAGGTGTCAATATCCATACAAATTTTGCCTATGCCCTCTACCTGGCTTTACACTACCCCCCCCCCCGGGCTTTCGCAAATGGGTTCCACTCTTCCCCCATTCAGTCCTTCGCACCATGCATTCCACACCTTTTATTCCCACACCAAGCATTCCACACCACTTATTCTCACACTCCATTTATTTCGCACACCACTTTTCTCTCGCACACCTTTTGTGCTCACACACCACTTCCCATACACCTCAACACAATTCCTTTTGTCTCATCACAATTCCTCACACACACACAGCATCATCTATCTAACTGCTTTTCCCTGTAAAACTCGTGCTTCCTCGCCTTCCCTTTACACTATGCACTCCCTTCGTCATTAACAACCATCTAAACTACCTACGTCCCCACTATAGTATAGATGTCACGACTTAAATATTGTGTCCCTAAGGTCTTCTAATTTCCCTATCAATATCCTAGCCCTCCCTTGGCTGGGCTAAACCATGCCTTCACGCTAAACGCTACCACGGTCTGTGTCGATGCCTGAGCCGTGTTCTCACCACTCGCGACCCACTCCGCACTCACACACTCTCCTTCCACACTCTCTGGTGTGCATTCTCCCTCTCTCTCTGTAACACACTCGGTCATCGCACACTCTCCCCGCACACAGTCCGGTGTGCATGGAGGTAAACATGGCTGGCACCCCCATGTGCCTAACACTGCCATCCCCCTAATATAATACTCATGGGCCCTGACCATGTGAGGAATGTTGAAACTACCATTTCTCCATGCAGGGTACACTATCCTCATCCGTCCACTACACTCGAGCCTCTTCATGTGGAAATACGCTGTCATGGCTCGGCCTCGCAGGGCCGAGTGATCCATTTGGTTGGTTGGTCTCCTGCATGGGGTGTCTGTCCGGCATTTTCGATCCAAAGGGGGAGGTATGGACGGGCCAAGGTTCAGGGCTCCATCCCTGTGCGGGGCCTCGCGGTCCCATGCACGATGACCCAACCGGCCCATGGTCGGAGCACCGCACCCGCCAGGGTACATGGCTCCGAAATCTCCTACCTCCCCTTGAACCTCGTCGATTGCCTTTGCCGCCACGGCACGGCACCAACCATACAGTGCGGGGGCCAGCACGGGTCATGCACGGCTGTCCTTGTGAAACCGCCGCAGCACCGATCCCGGCCGGTCCCTGCTGCACACAACTCACCGAGGGCTCAGGTCGGCTATCCGTCGCGCCAAACGCTACCCCGGTCTGTGTCGATGCTTGAGCCGCGTACTCACCACTCGCGACCCACTCCGCACTCACACACTCTCCTTCCACACTCTCTGGTGTGCATTCTCCCTCTCTCTGTAACACACTCGGTCATCGCACACTCTCGCCGCACACAGTCCGGTGTGCATTCTCCCTCACACTCTGTAACATGCTCTCCCGTTACCGCACACTCTGGCGCACACTTTTCTCTCTCACACCCACGCTCCGGTGCACACTTTTCTGTCACACGCGCACCAGTCGCCCTCGTACACCGCACAATGGACCTTCCACGACCGCCCGGGTTTCATCTCTGTCCCAAGCGCGCCAAAAACCCTTTCGCGCCAAACACATTCGCGCCATTATTTCTACTCACCTTGGGGACCTCCTTCTCCGGCTTTTCCGCCAGCACCTGTAAACCTTTATTGGGGTTAGCAAGCATGGCAGCACGGTGTAAATGCAGACTTTGTGCGCATCCCATTACTTTCTCCCATGATTCACTATCCGATTCTGCCATCTCTACGGCCCCAATTATTTCTTTTTCTACCTCGATCGCCGGAGCCCCCGCAATTTTCTTTTCTAATTCGCCGATCGTCGGTTCTTCTATACCTAGCGTATATAACCCCGGTCAACTTAGCTGTGCTCTGCCCAAGCTCGCTCCCCACGCGCTCCTCACACCGCGTCACCTTGTCGCGCCCCATTGCGACCTCCTCGCTCAACCTGCGCCCAATGTCCTCCCCCGTTTTTTCCAATTCCCTGATGTATTGGTCCCCCCAGGTATCTATTTCTGCTTTCATTTCCCTTCTTGATTTGTCGAACTCCATTTTCATGGCTGCCTGTATTTGAGCTCGGACTAACTGCAGGTCCAAACCCGCTGGCACCGCGGGCTCGGCTCTCGCTGCCACGTGCGAGGTGCCGCCATTTCCTTTCCCAGCTGCCACACCATTTTCGGCTTCCTCCATTACCAACTGTCTCTCCTGTGAATCCTGGGTCATTAATTCTACCTTATCATCTACCTCATCTTCTACCCCCACCGGCATTCGACCGCCTTGGCTAGCCATGGTACGAATATAAAATTTGGTTTTAATAACTAAATTTCGGTCGCTTGTAATTTTCAAGTGCGTGAAGCGCACTCCCGGTCCAATCTCATTCCCCGACACCAAATGTTACGGCCAATTTGTACAATTTGGTGTCCAAATTTTTTTCCCAGGGTTCCAAATCCCCACTCCTGACTACCAAAAGTTACGGTTTTCCGCCGCCCTTTCTACCCTTACCAAGGGGAGATTAAGCCCCTTGCTCTTTCTGGGCCGGCATAACCGAGACATGAAACGCCCCTCCCGGGCAAACGCAAGGTAGGGTTTCGGGACAAGTCTCGCATGTACCTAAATACCTGCGCCGCCGTGGAAGTGGGGAATCAAGCCTCACATGAGCCACGTGTAATTTGGGTTGCGTACCATGGTTGCGTACCACTGCACGGACCACGTGCGTACCACGTGGTCCGTGCAGTTACCGTTAGTATTGGGACCCGATTCGAGCGGTTCTATTCGTACCACGCTTAGTCAATGATGGAAAACACGAGATGGTCGAATAAAGGAAGAACACTATTTAATTATTATTTACACAAGTATGTACAAGTCGGTAGAAAGCAGAGACACAGCGCAGTCTTAAGCAGTCTTATATTAACCCCAGATATGGGCCCGATCACACTCACAAAGGGGAAATGCAGGTAGAATGGTGTTCCTCGCTGATCGGTCGTCCAGGAACGGCCCCGCCCGGCGTGGCTCTCCCCGGTCCAGCACATCCCGCGATGAAGGCAAGCAGGCGGTGGAAGTGATCCTTGTAGTGCATCTCTCGAACAACGGGCAGATGAGGCAGGAGGGAACTGTACGCGTCTCTCAGCACGGCTGGGCGGTTTTCCACAGCGCGTTTAGTTACCGGCGCGCTGTCACTCGCGTAACCCAATAGAGGCTCGGCATCAAGCTCAACCGAGCGTCCAATTTGGTACGAGCACTTATAGCTGGGTTCATGCGCGTCTCCTCTCAGAACTCGTAACTCTCATCAAGCGCCTCTCCCATCACTACTCCAGCTCAACACCCAGCGCCTCTCCCATAACTACTCTACTCTCACAGGACTTTAATAACTTGCAAGCTCACCCCTTTGCAGAACTGCACATCCCGAGCTCATAACTGACTTAGTGCAGCTCCCCTCTCACAGAACTGCTGGTGGGGGCTTCGCGCAACGGGTTTTATTGCCACGCCCTTAGCCCTCTCGAATATTCCAACCACACCCTGTGACGCAGTGCCGCAGCCACTCCCTTTGAGCCCTGATTGGCGGCTCACGAGAACTCTGCCCAGGAGAAAACAGGGAGAGAGAACTGAGACCAGTAAGAAGAGGAGGCCATGTCTGGAAGGAGGATGAGCAAGCCATTCACAGAGGAGGTTTAGAGGAGACATTGATCATGTTCTTTTTCGTGTGGAATGGATCCAGGCTGGGATCACCCTGTGTCTTTGGAGAAGGAAATGAGCCATCTTGCTTAGAGGAGGAAGAAGGGCCTGGAGAGAATAAAAAGCGCAGACCAGGGAGCCTCGTTTTAAAAAGAACAAAGTTTTGTTTTGTTCTTGGGAAAACCACATTTCCAAGCTGGCCTCCAAAGCCAGTCGCCGACTGGGCATCCTCCGTCGTGCGAAGTCCTTCCTAGGCACACCAGAGCTCCTCACCACATACAAGGCTTTCATCCGCAGCTCAATGGAATACTGTTCTCCCCTATGGGCTGGTGCTCCTGCCTCACACCTGGCTCGGCTTCACGCTGTTGAATCCAAAGCTTTCAGAATCATTGGAATCTCCCGCGATGAAGCTATCTCTGAGGGCCTTTCACTCACTCACCGCAGGCAGGTAGGTGGTCTTTCTGTCTTCTACCGACTCCTCTCCGGCCTTGCTCCCCCAGCTCTCTCTGTGCTCTGTCCCCCAAATATCCCTACAGGTCGCACAAGATCTGCCAGCCACCCTCTGATGGTTAAACTGCCGAAATCTCGGCTCTCTGCTCACCTTCACTCTTTCATTCCTCTTTTCTCCCGCCTCTGGAACAAACTCCCACACTCACTTCAATCACACTTCTCCCTCCAGGTCTTTAAAACCTCTGTTCACCACCATCTCTTATCTTCCCCCATCCAAAACCTTGATCTTTTCTACCCCCACTAATTCACCCCAGATCCACCTTGTTTGAAATTCCAACTTCTTTCCTGGAAGTCCTGACAGTGTCCATATGTTTTATACCTCTCCCACCCCCCCCCCCTTCCCATGCCTCCCCCCCAAAGCCCTCTCCCTCCCACATTTCTCTCGATGTCTCCATGTCTCTCGGTCCCTGCTCTCAAATGTTGTGTTTGTGTCCTTCCCCCTCTCTCCCCATCTTGTCTACCGCTCCCGATGTTATTTGTTTTATGTGTCTGTTTGTCTTTCTGTGTGATTAATGTTCGCTCTTTCATGAGCCTCGATCTTGTATACAAAAAACAAACAAAAAAACAAAAAACAAAGGTGGCCACGAGGTCTGGGTGAGGAGCTACTCATCGCTGGCCATCCTTCTGGCTGATTTTCATCGTGCTCTGTTTGACTTTCTGAATCTCAGGTGCTCCTCGTCTCTGGTGCTGTTCGTGGGAGTTTTACTTCATCTTTGGACCGATTTTGTCACTGGCCATTGTCTCGCAACTAGTTTTCAAAGCGGGCTGCATTGGATCCAGCATCCACCATGCACATCATTGACAAAGAGAAGTCCAACCTGCATTCTTATGTTGTTGCGAAAGTGTGTTCTGTAGTGCCTATAGTGGGTTAGGATTTGCGATTTACGTTAGGATTTGCGATTTACGTTTTTCATCATTGTACATACGTTTGAGCGTTTCCATTTACTGCTTTGTGTCTTTTGATTCACTTGGTTCATGCAGTTTTTTGTAGCATCTTGTCTAACCTCTTCCCTGTATTTTTCGACACAGAATAAAGCTTTTAAAATGTAAGAAAATATGTTTGAGGAATCTGCTTTTAGTGTGCTTTGCTGTTGATTTCTGCCCAATTGAATCATCCTTGGGGAATGTATAAGTTGTGCCTTGGAACTTTTTTTGGAATGATACCTAGATGGAACTTTTCGACCAAAATGCAAAACGTTACGTTTGGTGCAATGCCAACATAACAAATCACCCAAAGAACACCATCCCTACTGTGAAGCATGGTCGTGGCAGCATCATTTTATGGGGATGTTTCTCATCAGCAGGGACTGGGACACTTGTCAGGATCGAAAGGAAAATGGATGGAGCAAAATACAGAAAAATCCCAGAGGAAAACCTGCTGCCCTCTGCCAAAAAAGCTGAAATTGGGACGCAAGTTCACCTTTCAGCATGACAATGACCCAAAGCACACAGCCAAAGCTACACTGGAGTGGTAAAGGAACAAAAAGATAAATTTTCTTGAGTGGCCCAGTTAGAGCCCCAACCAAAATCCAATCGAAAATCTGTGGCATGAGCTTGAAGATTGCTGTCCATTAACACTTCCTATGCAACTTGACTGAGCTTGAACAGTTTTGTACAGAATGGGCAAATATTGCCCAATCAAGGTGTGCAAAGTTGGCAGAGACCTATCCCAACAGACTCACAGCTGTAATTGCTGTCAAAGGTGCTTCCACCAAGTTTTAACTCATTTTAGTTTTGTATTTTTCATTTTGTCTATGAAAATATATATATGAAGTATATACGCAAGGTTTTAAAACAATGGCAGAGAGTATTGTATCACATCATCGCATTATATAGATCCGATGTCATGTTTAGTTTTGGTGTTTATGGAGTACAGTAACACAAAACAAATACTGCAAATATTCCTTGATTCTCATTGTCCCCCATCTCTGCTGACCGGGCATTGGCCACACACTCGAGGTTGACCCCTTCTGTGCCAAAGCGCACACTCATGTTCCTGGGAGGCACCACAATCTCTGGGGCAACAGGGTCTGCTGGACTTGAGGCATCTGAGGAAGAATTTGAAGACAATCGAGCAATTTGATTTATGAAATTAATAATCATGGTAATAAAATCGAAAGCAATGTATTGTATTTACTGAGATACAAGAGCAAGGCATCCACTAAAAATAGTTTTCAAAATGAAGTGAAGAAACGAAATGACTAAATTAAGTAGCACAATATGTGGTGATTTTATGCAATAGATGTTTAAAATTCTGAACCATTTTATGGTCTCTCACTTAATGCTTGTTGTGTGAATTATTGCATTTTCATGCTAATTCAATTCAGTGAAGACAACTCTGGCATTCTTTAATTGCCAGAGAGAGTCAATGAGTGTGTGTGCACACGATGGTGAGTGAGTGAGTATGGCTAACCCTCGACATCCAACTCCAAATCTTGGCTAGTTTTGTTCTCTCCATTTCTTTCATTCACAGCCTGCACTCGGTACCGCCCAGCATCAGCAGCCGCCGTTGCCAGGACAACTAGCTGGTTCTCCATAGTAACAGCACTGTGGAGGGAGAAGGGAGGGGTCTTTGTACCTTCCTGTGCAGATCTGGGATGAGAGGTTTCGTAACGTAGTCAAAGAGATGGAATCAAGTGACTCTCTTATATTGGAGGTCTCCTTTCCTATCATCAAAAAGTGTGCTCTTTTTTCAGTAGGTCACCCTCAACCTCTGTGCTCATTCATGAAGCCACCATAAAGAAACAATGTTTGTTATCATCCACGGTGCCACTAAATTCAACCCCTTACCTCGTCAAAAACTGTCATTTTGCATCGTCTCCAAGGACAATGTTTGTACCAGTTGGTGAGTGTACATATTTGGTGCAACAGGAGGAATTTCAGTATCCACATACTGCACATGTGCAAGGTTCAAAGACATTGCATTTATCTGTAACTATTATCAGAAGGGTAAATTTTACTAGGATTATCCAGGTAACTTTGCCTTGATGCAAAAACAAGCATAATGTTGGAAACACATTGACCTGTTCAGCATTCTGATCTGAACTGATGTCTTGTGATGTTGGTATTCTGGGTTAAATCACACAATACTACTATATTGATAATGCTGACAAAATGAAAATGCTATTTCCTTGGCTTTTGCTTGGTATGTGTCCTTTTTTTCTTACTATATCAAAAGCTTGTATTCATTCGCAACTATAAATTTTTTATAATAAATTTGTTTTTTCGCAAGTTCACCTTGTACGGTTTCTACAAACTTGTTTTCATCATTCTGAATTTATGTGAAAGAGAATGAATGAAACGACCCATGACAAATAAATCTGGGCTTTAATAAATGAAAGCCGATAAGAGAAAAAGGGGTCACTGGCAAAGGTCGAAACGTAGTGGGACCTCACTTTCTACAGTGGTTAACATTTTCGTTTTTAGTTGACAAAATGTGTTCGTTTAACTTGTCTTTTGACATTGATCGACATTAACCTTCACAAACATTCTTATTCCATTCTATGGTATGACTTCTGATGGGATCGTGCAGAGGATGCGAACGTGCCTTTTAGCTGCCTGGTCTGGGTTTGATGCTCGACATGACAATAAACGGTTAGATTGGTGCTTCGCAACTAGAGTGTCGCATCAAACAGTGTGAAGACCTTTGGGTAGGCATTACTGCTGGATATTCGTCTGCTAGATAAGCTGTTGGACATTAAAGATGCCATGATGTCTTTGGAAAGATTTGGCCATGATGATTTTTAATTTGGATTTTTCGAAAAATTTTCGATTTGGATATTTCGAAAGATTTTTCGATTTGGCCATAATTTTTCGATAGGCCCTGCCATTGCCACAAGCACCATGGCCAAATTCAAATTTCTGGCTGAACTAGCTCAACAAAGTCCAATCCCTGAGTTGAAGCTCTACCGCCGCCACGCCACCCCCTCAACAACTATGCACAAATGCCCTACGGCAAAGCCTAAACATAAGCTGTGAGAAGTAAAAACATAATATACAGGCTGTTTCAGAAATATCTGTCAAATAAATATTCATAATCAAAAGAAATATATAAAAAATATTTTTTGAGACGATGACTTTGAGGTCGATCGGACGTTGCTGACCGATATAATGTCCCCCACATGGACCAGATTTAGAACCACTTGACTATTTATTTGGTGACACCCAAAATCAGTGGTTTATACCATGGGAACACGTGCTATTGAAGACCTAACGAATAAAATTAGAAACGAATGTGCTAAAATCAATGTCAATGTTAAACGTTCAATGAAACCTACATCCAAAAATTGATATGCGTATGTATGGAAGTGGCTCACAATTTCAGTAATCTGTGTAATAATACTTTAAGGCGCATCGAGGTGGTCGAACCTTATGGAGGTACAGGCTTTTTTGTCCTGATGGCCCCCACTGAACCCATGGTTAGATGCAGGATGTCGTCCCATGGTGCAAACCACTTCGATTCTCTAAATGAACTTTGCTTTTCCGGTGGGAGTGTGTCCGATCTTCTCTTCTATATATCTTCTTCTTCTTTTCTATTTTCAATTCAATATAATAATCTTTTTAATCTATATTTTTTGATTTTTTTCACTCCATTTTCTTTGTCTATATTATATATGTCTATAATTATAATACGCTAATCTAGACACTAGCTATATTACAATACGCCAACTTTGCTTCTCTGGGTCTTCATGCCTGTTAGTGTGCTCGGCAATGTTGTTGTATACAATGTTGTAGTGAACTCTGATGGGAGGGTGTCAGATCCTCTCCTTTTCCTGCTTTCTTTATCATAATACGCTATGGCTTTTCTGTTGTGGTATTTTTTCCACGAGCCTGTGCGAGTCTATAATGCCTTCATAAAGTATTCAAACACCTTGAATTTTCTCACATTGTGTTTAGTCTGGGCGAGATAGCTCAAAAATAGGCCAAAACCTTCCAAAAAATATACCATAGCTGTATTTGGTACCATTCGACGCAGAATTTTAAGTAGTTTAACATACTCGGAGCCTCACGCTGAGTCTGTTGGGGAAATTATTTTATGTTGATTTAAGTAGAGGAGGGTATCGCGGTAAAATGCGGGCAAAATCGAAAATACACAAATTAGGTAATTTTGAAGCTATACTTCATTTTAAAGTACCGAGTAGCCTATAAGGGGGTCATAATAAGGAAGCAGTCTCTTAGAGGCACTACATGTGCCGTGGTTGTTCTCCACGGGGCAATAATGGGGCAAAAATACGATTCGACGCAGAATTTTAAGTAGTTTAACATACTCGGAGCCTCACGCTGAGTCTGTTGGGGAAATTATTTTATGTTGATTTAAGTAGAGGAGGGTATCGCGGTAAAATGCGGGCAAAATCGAAAATACACAAATTAGGTAATTTTGAAGCTATACTTCATTTTAAAGTACCGAGTAGCCTATAAGGGGGTCATAATAAGGAAGCAGTCTCTTAGAGGCACTACATGTGCCGTGGTTGTTCTCCACGGGGCAATAATGGGGCAAAAATACGGGCAAAAATGTCCAAATATTAGGACAAAAGGGGTCCAAAATCCTGTAATGTCGGATTAATGTCTTAAAAGTTTTGTTTTTTCTTTTTAAATTTATTTGTGTACTGTTTTGTTAGTCTACAATCTACATGTTGTATTTTTCATTTCAGAATACATCAAATACACGGCCAACTTGCATGCGAGCAATATCTGATTGTTATCTGCCTATCCGAGATACCAAGCTTCTGGACACACTCACTCCAAGAGGTCATTTCTGTGGTTGCAGGACGCATCATCAGAGATCACTATTGAAGCAGGTGAAACTGAGTTTGATACTGTAAGTGAAGATGATGATTGGCACGATGACAGAGAATCGGAGACGAATGATGACGATGGCGGTGCCAGCGATGATGAGAGCGAGGAGGTGGGAGACGATGGTGATGCCAGGAGTAAGAATCTCGTCGGTGAGAGCAACAGTAACCTGAAGCCACTATCTGACGTGGAAGTTGAGAAGATACAAGTACTATGTGATGCTATCAAAGAAGACTATCAAGGTGGACTATAAGAGATCACCAAGTCCTTAGAACTCAAGAACTTGGGAGAAAACCTTGGCAAACTGAAGGAAGAGTTAGGTAAATCGTCTCGTACGGCCAAGCAATGGATACAATGCCTTGGGTTTGTCAGCATCATCAAATAATTCATTCGCGCCGAGAGGACCGGAAATTGGAGTCTGCATCTGCAAACCGTTGGGAAGATGGTCAATCTATTTGCAGCAGCTGGGCATGTGCACTATGCCAAGTCTGCAAGGATGTGCTTGCAGCAGATGCTAGAGTTAGAGACAGACTATCCGTGGGTGTACGCAAGTTTCCATGAGCATGGCTATCATACTGTACGCCGGAGTAACAGATACTGGGCAGGCTTGTGGACTGACCTTATCATCGAACAGGAACTACGTCAGAGACTGACTGAGCGCCGTATATCAAACTCTCAAGGTGAGGGTGATGCTGATGTTCTCATTGTCAAAACTGCGATTAGTCTTGCCAAAACTGGAAAATCTGTAGTTGTGGCGAGTGATGACACCGATGTATGCATTATGTTGATGAAACACGTGAAGGCAACTATGGGAAATGTATTCTATACAACATTGATGAAAACGCGTGCTCGAGAAAAGGCCTGTAAAGCATCAAGAAACAAATCAGGACCGATGTGGTGGAAGATTCAAACCCTCGTGGCCACATTGCAGATTCCTTCAGAGCTTATCCTGTTAGCTCATGGCTGGGGAGGCTGTGACACAACATCCGCCACCTACGGAAAAGGGAAGCTGAAGATCATGCAAACTCTGAAGTCGGATATTGTTCAGGAAGCTGTTTCTTGCTTTGGGAACTTAAAAGCCACTCGCGAGCAGATTGGCACTGCAGGCAACACCATTATGCTAAATATCTACAATGGAAAAGAGGATGATACGCTCACAACTTTACGTCATGCCGATTGGCAGTTGATGGTACTGGGCAAGAAAAAGCTAAAGCCGGAAGCCCTGACCCCGACTGGGCGTGCAGTGTGCTTCCATTCACTCAGGGTGCAACTCCAAGTATGTCAATGGGCCACACTGAACCTGGAATGCCTTGATCCGACCGAGTGGGGATGGCGATTCGACAACAACATCCTCATTCCAATCAAGACTGATATTGTTGCTGCGCCAGAGTTTATTCGAAACGTTGTGTGTTGCGGCTGCAAATCAACATCAAGGAACGCATGTGGTACAATGTTGTGTAGCTGCAAGAAAAATGGACTTGCATGTGTCCCTGCATGCAGTGATTGCCGGGGCGTCTCTTGCAACAACGTGTCTGCGGAGCAAACGGACGTGATCTTGGAAGATGATGAACTCGCAAGTTTGTAGACTTCCACAAACTGTAGTTATTAGTTTGGTTTGGTGGTGGATCGTTTTTGTAATTTACAACAGTTTCAAACTTTTCCTTTTAAAGAGTGAGAACTCTATATAACGCCGATGGGTGTCCTTAGATTGTGAAAATTGCTTTTGCGGGCCATATATAAACCGCCTTAAACTGGATACCGCCTTATATCGAACCATGTTACATTGAGTCCCCGGTGTATCGAGAAATATTCATGTTGGCAGCATATTTTCAAACTATGAATGCTTAAGGGGCTATTTATGTTTGGTTTCATACTATAGGTGCCTATACCTGTAAGATTTAGTATTAAACGTTTTTAGTGCAGTTGAATGTGTCTCGCCTTTGTTACATTTGATGGCATTTTTACGTAAATTGCACCCTCTCCAACCCCCAGAAGAAAATCAAGTGAAAAAAATTTCCCCAATACCCTCAGCGTGAGGCTCCTAATATATCAATCTACATATGATATGGCATCACTGAGCCAAAAATCAGCTATGGTATATTTTTTGGAAGGTCAAACCCTATTTCGCCCAGACTAGTTGTGTTACAGCCTGAATTAAAAATGGAATTAAATTGAGATTTTTTTGTCATTAATCTACACAAATACCCCCATAATAATGTCAAAGTGGATTTTGTTTTTAGAATTAAAAAAAAAAATTAAAAATTAAATACAAAAATATCTAATTTACACAAGTATTCAGCCTTGAGTCAATACTTCATAGAAGCACTATTGGCAGCGATTACAGCTTTGATTCTTCTTGGGTATGTCTGTATCAGCTTTGCACATCTGGATTTTGGGAGTTTCTCCCATTTTTCCTTGCAGATTTGGTCAAGCTCTGTCAAGTGGGATGGAGAATGTCAATCTTCAAACCTTTCCACAGATTCTCAATGGGATTCAAGTCTGGGCTTTGGCTGGGCCACTCAAGGACTTTCACATTATTGTTCTGAAGCCATTCCAGTGTTGCTTTGGCTGTATGCTGGGGGGTCATTGTCCTGTTGGAATGTAAATCTTTGGCACAGTCTAAGGTGTTTTGCATTTTGAAGCAGATTCTCCTCAAGGATTTGCCTGTATTTGGCTCCGTTCATTGTTCCCTCTATCCTTACAAGTCTCCCCAAATCCCTGCCACTGAAAAGCATCCCCATTGCATGATACTGCCACCACCATGCTTCATGGTGGGTGGGGAAGCTATTAGATGGGTGATGAGCTGTGCTCAGTTTCCGCCAGACGTTGCGCTTTGCGTTCTGGCCAAAGAGTTCAATTTTTGTCTCATCAGACCACATAATATAATGCCTCATGCTCTGAGAGTCTTTCATGTGCCTTTTTGCAAACTCCAGGCAGGCTGACATGTGCCTTTGTCTCAGGAGTGGCTTCCGTCTAGCCATTCTCCCATGAAGCCTAAATTTCTGAAGTGCTGCAGAGATTGTTGTCCTTCCGGCAGGTTCCCCCATCTCAGCCAAGGAACTCTGTAGTCCTGTCAGAGTGGTCATTGGGTTTTTAGTCACCTCCATGACCATTCTTGTATGGTTGCTCAGTTTGGTCGGATGGCCAGCTCTAGGAAGCGTCTGACTAGTTCCATATTCTTTCCATTTCCTAATGATGGAGCTCACTGTATTCTTGGGAACGTTCAACACTCTATAAATTGTTGTATATCTATGCCTCCTCACAATTCTATCTCAGAGTTCTATGGAAAGTTCCTTGGACTTCATGGTAGAGTTTCTGCTCTGGCATGCACTGTCAACTATGGGACCTTATATAGAAAGGTGTGTTTCTTTCTAAATCAAGTCCAATCAATTGAATTGCCCACAGGTGGACTCCAATCAAGTTGTGGAGTCACCTCCAGGATGATCAAAGGAAATTGGATGCACCTGAGTTCAATTTGGAGTGTCATACCAAAGGGGTTAAATTTGGTCAAGTCAACTCAAGACATTTCCGGTTTCGGACTTTTGAAAAACCCTGTATATTGAGGATATTTATATGAACAAGCATTCTGAGTATTGCGCTGCAATACATGTCCCCTAACGGCATTGGGTAGCACTGTCATAGAAGACAGTATTATGACTTACCGCACTCCAAATTATAGTCCGGAAAACTTTTGGGGAAATTACCAAAGTTCAAAGTGCCATAACTTTGTCAAAAATGATCGAAACGTCGTGAAGTTCGAACTTGATCTGTAACTTATCATGACGAAACCATGTACCAAGTTTGAAATCATTAGCATTAAAAGTTTAGAAAAAATGTCCGGAAAACTGTTCTTTGCGTAACGGACTGACGGACTGACAGACTGAGGGACGGAGGGACGGCGTGCAAACCTAGAGTCCCCTACGGTGTACACCGGTAGGGGACTAATAACAGCTGCATGTAGTGTTTTGTTATACATTGCACAATATAAAAAGGTATGACACTTTGAAAAATTTACTGTTCTCCATATTATTGGATATGTTGCTGTCTGACCAATACAACATGAAGCGTGATAGGTACTGTGAAAATGTATGATAGCAAGTCATACATGCGAGCTGAAGGAGATATTTTCTGGCCTTCATGGAACCATGTGACTTGTGGTTGTGGGTAACTCGGAATGTGGGGTGGAGTCAGCACCGCTGCCTGACCATGCCACACGCCTTGCCGCCGCCTTCCACCATCAAATTTGCCCATATCTGCACATGTGGGAGAATATAATAGAAGCATCAAACAAAATGAGGCAAAAAAGCAGCTGCATTTGCACACACCTCTGCTTTCGAGATGCACTTGTTATTATTTCGTACGCAGCCTATGGCTGCTGTTTGCACCATTTCTGGGAGCATTTATGCATCAATAATTACCAATTTTGAAGTAACTACAGACACAGGTAATGGAATTTTTTTGCTTTGATCTTTTGATAATCATTTAACCTTGAAAGCAATGAGTAAAACTGACCAAACGAGTGAGCGAGCACATAAGTGATGCCAGAAATCTAACTCACATGCAACGTGGATCTTTGTTGGTCTCTGCATAAGTGCCCCTGCTCGATTCCGGACCACACATTGATATGAGCCTGCATGGGAGCGATCCAGTGAAGGTATAACAAACCTGAAGTAAATGAGGAGGGGAGTGTTTGAATGAGGCGGATGCAGATTATTTGGGCGTTTTTTTTTTGCTTTTTAACACGTTATCAAACTACACTACTCTGTGTTAAACACCACAAACAAACACCGTTGTGTTTCACAAATATCTACAAGCTTACCTTCATGTAATACAATTTTATAAGATAGTAACAGGGGGATGTGGCATTGCCCAGTGCTGTTCCCTCCTGTTGACATTTTGAAGAAATCAAAATTTGTACACCGCTCCTTTCCTGTGCCATCTCCAGGCGCTGCATGACGTCATTGCCGGGCACCGAAGGGGGCCCGGCGATGATGCGCGCTGAAAGGGAGTACTCAGTTTTCACTCTGGTTTCTTGCTTTCTTTCTTGTTTTCATGTTCTACACCACCCCCCTTCCTATGCCATTTCCAGGCGCTGCATAACGTCATTGCCGGGCACCGAAGCGGGCTCGGAAATGACGCACGCTGAAAGGGAGTACTCAGTTTTCATGCTGGTTATGTGTTTGTTTGTTTGCTTTCTTTTTTATTGTTTTCTTGTTTGTCCGGGCGATATCTCACCCATCCTTTGAGCTAGGAAGCTGAAATGTGGGCACAATAGTGCGCACGTACTTTAGACACAACGGCATTTTTTGTTTTTCGATTAATTCATTAATTGATTCGTTACTGAATTATTATCGATTAATTAAGTATTTATTCATTACTTTGTCATCTGGGCAATATCTCAGGCACCTTTTGACCAAGGAAGCTCATATTTGGACACGATAATGACCAAGTGATTTGGCTGTAAAGGGTATTTTCGAATTATTGATTAATCAATTCATCGACTAATTACTTAATTATTCGATTAATGACTTAATTAATTGCATTTTTAAAAGCTTCACATTCGGATGAAAGGGTGGTGGTTTAATTAAGTAGGTAGTCTATCAGCCATTTTATTAAAAATTTAATTATTTTATGAATATTATTTATTTCTTTTCATTATTAATCACATTTGTTTTCTTTCTCATCTGGTCAATATCTCAGGCTCCTTTTGAGTTAGGAAGCTGATATTTGTATACAAAAATTACCAATTCATTTGGCTATAAAGGATATTTTTGATTTATTGATTCATCAATTAATTGATTAATTTATTTATTGATTAATAAATTAATCAATTTTCTTCTCAATTAATTCATTATTTGATTAATTTTCAAATAGTTACAGCTTCCAATGAAACACTGGTGTTTTAGGTATGCTATTAGCCAATTTATTAAAAAAATTAATTATTTTACGATTATTATTTATTTATTTTAATTACACAATGAATCAATCAATTATTGTACACCTCTCCCTACCAATACCAACTCTGTGTTGCAATGTCGTGCGCTACAAGATATGTTATTAATTTCATTATTTGCCATGGGGGCAGTGTACCTTGAATGTATCTGTACTTGTTTTTTTTTGTGTGTATGTGGGCCTACAACACCTCCCTCCACCCATTAAGGAATGGGGTTGGGGACCATTTAACATTACCTTTAACATAGCTACAATCGCAGACAGACAAACGTCTCTCTTATAGTACAGATATATGAAGTTTGTGGATGAAAAGCCTAACTATGATGAAAATTGTGATAAAAATATTAGAGCGAAAAACTTGAATTTTTGGATATATTCAAATTCCGATGTACCATACTCAACATCCTCTGTTAGAGCATCGGTGCTGCTGAAGCAGTTTCTTGGCAAGGGTTATATTAGGTGGTTTGCCTTTGCCTTCCCAGCAGTAGTTATGGCAGGAATTTGTAATTTGGTCATGATAGCTCGCCTACTCATCGGAAAGGGCACATGGGATATTTAACATCCACAAACTAATGCCAGCAAATGGGACGCCCGTTTAACTGGACGGCACACACATTGATGAATTACCCTGCCAGTGAAACACCAGGACGACAGTTTGTAGCTGGACCAAGATTAAATCCCAGGTTTACAGTCGAGCATGTGTACCTGGAGGCCATCTTGCAGCCCTTTGTGATATTAAGGGAGGGAGATTATAATAACTGACATAACAATCCATAAACTGCCTGAAACCGTAATTAATCCACACATACTCGTCACCAGGCGATGTTGTGATTTTTCACATTTCAAACCACATGTCTTCAAAATAAAGACTCATAGTACAAGCAATAAAAATATCACCTCAAGTGTTCCAATCACACAAAGCGGTTTTGCAATTGAACTTTAAGAATATGATGGACATGAATTAAAAAACAAAATGAAGAGCTGAGATGTCATTTCATGGGAGACGTCGTATTGTTGGCGAAACAAGAAAATGTTCTAATGAGGCAAGATGAATAATGGTACACTCAAACCAAATTGACGATTTGATGTTGGCCACAATACCGGACCATAGGCTTTATACCATCTGCAACAGCGTTTGTCAGTACTAGGGCATGCCCGTACTATATATATGCCCGTACTATATATCTATCTAAAATTATATCCCCCCCCCTCTATTTACATGAAATGGTTTGGTCCATTCGCAACGCCAAAGCGAACGGCGAACGGCTTGCGAGTACAGTGACAATCCCCCCCCCTCTATTTACATGAAATGGTTTCGTCCATTCGCAACGACCACAGAACCCCCCCCCTCTATTTACATGGAATGGTTTGGTCCATTCGCAACGCCGGCACACGCGATCGTTCGCTGCTCTCTGATTGGTTGAATCGTTTTTTGGACATAGCTCGGTAAGTAATTGTCCGATTAATATGAAACCTTGAAAAGGCACATCCTCGGGTCCCCAGCAATATACCTGGCAAGTTAAAAGTATATCGGACCCGTGGTTGTCGAGAAACAGCGGTCACAGACAAACAAACGTACAGACAGAGATTACTGGAATTATAGATAGACTAGGGCATTGCCCGTACTATATCTATATCTAAAATTATATCCCCCCCCTCTATTTACATGAAATGGTTTGGTCCAAAGCGAACGGCTTGCGAGTACGGTGACAATCCCCCCCCTCTATTTACATGAAATGGTTTGGTCCAAAGCGAACGGCTTCCGGAGTTTGGTAAAGAAATCGCCATCGCGTGCACAAACGCGCAGGAAAGCGAATGAATCGCAAATTCGTTGTTATTAGTTTTAAAACATAGTTTAACGCCAACATAGTTTGCAAACGTGAAATAAATGAATACGCTCTCAAATGTGCCATCCGAGGCAGAGTGTGTCCGCCACGTTCGGCACACGCGATAGTTCGCTGCTCTCTGATTGGTTGAATCGTTTTTTGGACATAGCTCGGTAAGTAATTGTCCGATTAATATGAAACCTTGAAAAGGCACATCCTCGGGTCCCCAGCAATATACCTGGCAAGTTAAAAGTATATCGGACCCGTGGTTGTCGAGAAACAGCGGTCACAGACAAACAGACGTACAAACGTACAAACGTACAGACAGAGATTACTGGAATTATAGATAGATGTATGTTTATATATATATATATACAGACTTGGCATTTAATATGGAATATTTTTTTTTTCTTGACTTGGGTTTGCTTTCTGAACTCGGTATATCAATCTGGTGAGTTTCTTTTACGCTTCGGTGATTTCTTTGTTAAAAGAACCATGTCACTGATTGTCTGTCACAGCAAGAAGTCAGCAACAGGATTATATCACAGGTGGCGTGACAAAATGTACGGACAGGTACATTTGACGATTGGCTTCACAATCGGGTATATAAGGGTTGTTGCATTCTGTATTAGTGGAAAACAACTGCTGCATGTCTACAAAAGTTATTGCCGCTTCCCCAGGAGATGGTCCGTCAAATCGACAATGCTGTTTGTCATTTAGTGGTGGCTTTACGAAATTCCGGCATGAAACAGCGTGCTATTGCTCGGCAGTATGGCATCACTGAAGGTCAGGTGTCAAAGATCCTGAAACGAAATGCTCAGAGGGGTGTCCCTACTCCAATACCGAGGTCAGGACGTCCCCGCAGAACCACGAGGAGGGATGATCGCCAGCTGCACCGGTTAGTCCACAATGGCCGTACCAAGTCAGCTAATCGGCTTAGGGCTGAGTGGCAGCAACTGACAAATGTGCGTGTATCCAGAAGGCTAGTCAACCAACGACTGGTTCAAGCAGGCTATCGTGCCAGGCGTCCCCTGAGAAAGCCACGTCTGACCAGACAACACCGCCAGCGCCGATTGCAGTGGGCCAGAGAGCACCGTCAATGGCAGCTAGGACACTGGAATCACGTGATCTTCAGTGACAAGTCTAGATTTCTGGTCTATCGTCAATATGGCCGCGTCCGAGTGCGCAGACAAGTGCATGAAGCCTACAACGAAGATTGTATAGTGCCAAGAGTCCAAGCTGGAGGTGGTGGGGTGACCGTTTGGGCTGCTTTTCATGCAGGGGGCAAAACAGACCTGGTTGTTCTGAATGGAAACCTGAACCAGTTCAAGCACAGGGCCATTCTGGAAGAAATATTGCTTCCATTTGTTCATGCAGCCTTTCGAGGAAACTTTGTCTTCCAAGATGACAATGCACGGCCTCATCGTGCTCGCATGATACAACATTTTCTTGCTGACCGTGGTGTGGAGCATATGGAGTGGCCTGCCATGTCCCCGGATATGAATCTGATAGAGAACTTGTGGGCAGAATTAACGCGTCAAATCGACAACTTGGACCAGCAGCCTGCCTCTGTGCATGAATTGCAGCAGGCTATTGTAACTGCATGGCAAGCGATTCCTGGCCAAACCTTGGCAAATCTCGTGAACAGCATGCCTCAATGTGTACGTGCTCTCCTGAATGCTCGTGGGGGTTACATGAAGTACTGAACTGTAATTTTACTGTCCGTAATCCCAGTCGTAATTTAACTTTTGTTTTTGTTAAAAAAAAAATTAGGCTGATGTGCAAAATAAAGAGATACTTCTGGAAAACGCACAGAAGTTTAACACAGTACTGTCCGTGAATTGAGTTCGATATCAGTTTACATCACTTTCAAGGATCAATTTATTTGCTTTGAAATGTCAAATGTGGTTTTTGTTTCTTTTAAAGGTCACATTAACAAAATCTAGAATAATTTCTAGAATATATATATCACAAGAATATATTTTCTAGAATATATTTCTGGAATATAAAGGTCACATTAACAAAATCTAGAATAATTTCTAGAATATATATATCTAGAATATATATATACGTATATATATGTATATATATATATATATATATATATATATATATATATATATATATATATATATATATATACATACATATATATATATATATATATATATATATATATATATACATACATATATATATATATGTATATATATATATATATATATATATATATATATATATATATATATATATATATATATATATATATATATATATATATATATATGTAAAAATAAATATATATATATAGATAGATATATATATAGATATATATAATAATTATTATTATTATTTATCATCTATATAATAATAGCGTAAGGACTCGACTTTGTTATCCCTTTTACGCCGCACCCAGTGACCCGATGCCCACGGCACTAATGGATTTACGATCTACGAACCGCGCTCTTTGTTTATCACGTACAGACATACTCGAAAAATCTGAATTAGCCGACGTTGGGGCCCAAAAGCATCCGATTAACTGCCGATACGACGCCATCTTACGACGCCATCGTATTGGCGTCTGCTGGGCGAAGGCGAAGCGAGCCGTCCGCTGATTAGACAGTCGAGTGGTGTGAACATGGGTGGTGTGAACCAAATGGTCTTTTTATTCCCTTGAACATTTTAAATTCGGATATATAAGGAAACGTCTTTATCGTCATTTTAATAAAGTTAAATGGAGTGACATTGCGATACTCGGGGTACGTTGCATAAATCCTCGTAACTCAGAGAGGTGTAGCGGGTGGCAAGACGTAAGGAAGCTTAAAGATAACGAGCTGAAAACAGACGAACGATATGTCAATCTCTTTCTACACCGAACGGAAATAAAAGTATGAGAGCGGGAAGGCATGGCCTGAGCACTTCGAGCAGAGAGGACTGATTGGACTTAACTTAAAGAGAAAAAATTGGAGCTTAACGGAAGAAGAAGATCCCATGAGCGCTCCCCTATGCCATCCATAATGGTACACTCTATCCATACACCACATCCTCCCTTCCGTGGATGTTCCACGGGTTTCACGTCTTTATCGTCATTTTAATAAAGTTAAATGGAGTGACGTTGCGATACTCGGGGTGCGTTGCATAAATCCTCGTAACTCAGAGAGGTGTAGCAGGTGGCAAGACATAAGGAAGCTTAAAGATAACGAGCTGAAAACAGACGAACGATATGTCAATCTCTTTCTACACCGAACGGAAATAAAAGTATGAGAGCGGGAAGGCATGGCCTGAGCACTTCGAGCAGAGAGGACTGATTGGACTTAACTTAAAGAGAAAAAATTGGAGCTTAATGGAAGAAGAAGATCCCATGAGCGCTCCCCTATGCCATCCATAATGGTACACTCTATCCATACACCACATCCTCCCTTCCGTGGATGTTCCACGGGTTTCGGCTCGTTATTATTATTATTATTATTAATTATTATTATAATATTAATTATATTATTATATCATTAATGTTATATTATCTATATAATAATAACGTAAGGACTCGACTTTGTTATCCATTTTACGCCGCACGCCGTGACTCGATGCCCACGGCACTAATGGATTTACGATCTACGATCCGCACTCTTTGTTTATCACATACAGCCATACTCGAAAAATCTGAATTAGCTGACGTTGGGGCCCAAAAACATCCGATTAACTGCCGATACGACGCCATCTTATTGGCGTCTGCTGGGTGAAGGCGAAGCAAGCCGTCCGCTGAGTGGACAATCCTGAGCATGCATTTGTGCCGGTGTCGTCGATCGCGGTGTACGCTTCCTACTGCTCTGCCTTGACATTGAAGCTTACCAATGCGCCAGTATGGGGCTAATTCCAGTCGATTTACTAATCCGTTCATTTTTTTAAGTCTATGGTTCTACTGCTGTTCCTTTCCATTGACACATACCACTGCGCCAGTTTGCCCAGAGTGGTGCTATGCCGATTCCTATTACGAATCCATTCATTTTTCAAAAGTATATCGTAGCGTTGTCATGTAAGTAGATTGCAATAAATACGTTGTTCATATACGCACTCTTCATTCTCATCTTTCTTCCTAACTCTTAC
Organism: Myxine glutinosa; assembly: GCF_964187855.1. NCBI lineage: Eukaryota > Metazoa > Chordata > Myxini > Myxiniformes > Myxinidae > Myxine > Myxine glutinosa. The sequence goes on along the minus strand of NC_136261.1, from coordinate 89,084,364 downwards.
TCGGACAAGCAAATCCCCTATGCCATCCATAATGGTACACTCTATCCATACACCACATCCTCCCTTCCGTGGATGTTCCACGGGTTTCGGCTAGTTAATTATTATTATTTTAATATATATCTATATATATATCTGTGCAGCGTCTGTCCTGTGTTGTGTTGTCTTGTCACTGAACTACTTTCTCAAACTTTTGTGAAATCGTACCAAACTTCTGGTATGCACATATCTCTCCCGTCGGTATGTCCTAAGGGTATTGTTTTGAAAAAATTTCCAATTGTTTTATTTTTATTTTTTTGGGAATTATTATTTTTTTGGGAATTTTTTTTTTTCAACTTCAATTGTTTATAAAATGTGATATCACGTATATTACAAATACATTGGTGCAAAATAATTGTTTGAATTATGATTGATTTAAACCATGACAAAACGGCAACTCAGGTACAGTCATTTATCTATATATCTACACATCTGGGCGGTGTCTGTGTTGTCACTTAACGACTCCCTCAAACTTTGGTTTCCGTGGTTGTGAAGTGTTTTTAATAACGTTGTGGTGGTTTTGAATCACGTGGTGGTGAGGTATTTTGAATTATGTGGTGGTGAGGTGTTTTTAAATGACGTGGTGGTGAGGTGTTTTTAAATGACGGGGTGGTGAGGTGTTTTTAAATCACATGGTGGTGAGGTGTTTTTAAATCACATGGTGGTGAGGTGTTTTGAATTACGTGGTGGTGAGGTATTTATAATTACGTGGTGGTGAGGTATTTATAATTACGTGGTGGTGAGGGGTTTTTAATTATGTGGTGGTGAGGTGTTTTTAATTACGTGGTGGTGAGGTGTTTTTAATTATGTGGTGGTGAGGTGTTTTGAATTAGTTGGTGATGAGGTGTTTTGAATTACGTGGTGGTGAGGTGTTTTGAATTACTTGGTGGTGAGGTGTTTTTAAATGGCGTGGTGGTGAGGTGTTTTTAATTTCGTGGCTGTGAGGTGTTTTTATTAACTGTTTTATGGCTGTGAGGTGTTTTTATAACGTGTTTTATGGCTCTGAGGTGTTTTATGACGTGTTTTATGGCTGTGAGGTGTTTTCAATTTCGTGGTGGTGATGTGTTTTTAATTCCGTGGTGGTGAGGTGTTTTCAATTTCGTGGTGGTGAGGTGTTTTTAATTTCGTGGTGGTGAGGTGTTTTTATTACGTGTTTTATGGCTGTGAGGTGTTTTAAATTACTTGGTGGTGAGGTGTTTTGAATTACTTGGTGGTGAGGTGTTTTGAATTACTTGGTGGAGGTGTTTTTAATTACTTGGTGGTGAGGTGTTTTAAATTACTTGGTGGTGAGGTGTTTTAAATTACTTGGTGGTGAGGTGTTTTTATCACATGTTTTATGGCTGTGAGGTGTTTTAAATTACTTGGTGGTGAGGTGTTTTAAATTACTTGGTGGTGAGGTCTTTTAAATTATGTGGTGGTGAGGTGTTTTAAATTACTTGGTGGTGAGGTGTAATCGTCCCAATGGTATTACCTTAATGGCGGTTCACTACTGATGGTATGAAATCGCAAAGTGACTGGTATATAACCGAAAGGTTTTCAGAGTCATAAGTGTATGCAGGACTCACTGCGTTGCCCTGATGAGCCCCAAAAGGGCGAAACCAGGTCGGTAACTGTGAGTTTTACATACACTTATGACAGTATCTGAACTAAGATCAAAATTCTGCTCTGTCAGAGGGTTCTCTTGAGAGCTTGACAGGCAGAGCGTATGTACATGGCAGTGACGTCATTACTTGCGCTCATTGAAAGCTGGAGAACTGCACATATATTTGGATTGGTTTGCTCCCGGCTGCATCCAGGGGATTCCATATAATGAGTGGATACCAGAGGTAATGTGCCATGTGGCAGATGGCACTTATCGCTCCCATTAAGGTACAGCATAGCTGGGTGGGATACCTAAATGGGGGTTCACCACTGATGGTATGAAATCGCAAAGTGACTGATATATATGTATATATATATATATATATGTATATGTATGTATATGTATGTATATGTATGTATATGTATGTATATGTATGTATATGTATGTATATGTATGTATATGTATGTATATGTATGTATATGTATGTATATGTATGTATATGTATGTATATGTATGTATATGTATGTATATGTATGTATATGTATGTATATGTATGTATATGTATGTATATGTATGTATATGTATGTATATGTATGTATATGTATGTATATGTATGTATATATATGTATATGTATATGTATATGTATATGTATATATCTTCTATATATATAAAAGAAAGGTTTTGTTTGTTTGTCTGTTTGTTTGTCTGCACGCGATAATCTCCTGAATGGTGAAAGACAGGAGGAAACCTCTGAAACAAAAAATGTCGGGACGGGCCCCGTGAAGGTTATCAGCTAGGTGGCGAGGCAGTTTCGCAATAAATCTTCTTCTTCTTTCAAAATTCTCTTGAAGTACAACTTATGCACTTAATAGGAATTTCCGACTGATTGCAACACATGCTTTCAAAATTCTCTCTCACGGGGCCCGACAGAAGAACGAACAAGGAATCGTTGATCACGAACTGATACTGGGCTCACCTACCCCACTATCCCCCTCCCCCTCTCCCCCTCTCCCCCTCCCCCGCCCGGCAACGCCGGGTACTTCTGCTAGGAGCTTTTAACTAGCTTCTGCCTAGCTTCTGCTCGGTTTTGCTCAATAGTGCCTCAGCCTTTTTAATTAATGACAGTTATATACAAGTACACATTCGTATAAATAAATACAAAACAATCACCAGACATTTGAACACAAATAAATCAAACAATTCCGGAAGTGTACGAAGTTGGTAGTACGGCTTCTTCTTCTTCCTGATCGGCATCACACTCAACTCAGAAACGTGATGTACACCATATTCACCCAACAGCATATATATATGAACCCCCTTCCTCTCCTGCATCCCCCCTTCCCCTCCCCTTCCCCATCTTACCCCTGCCACTTCCCCCCCTCCACCCCTTCTCCCCCCCCTTCTCCACCCTCCACTCCCCTTTCCATCCCCTTCCCCCCTCCCTTCCTTCTCCTCCCCTTCCCCTCCCCTTCCCTCCCGCCCCCAAGGCAACTCCGGGTACTTCTGCTAGTAGATAATAAAACAGGAGTGTCTGTCTGTCTGTCTGTCCCCAAACCACTCCCTCAGTTTTGGGGCTAGCCCCGCCAAACCTCCTGTGTAACGTTTGGGATCCCAGCGGATGTTCTAACATAGGTAGAAGGTTTTTGAAATTTCATGAAATTTATTTATTTTATTTTATTTATTTTTGGGGAATCTTTTTTTTCCCCAACTTAAATCTTCAACATCAATTGTTGTTGAAGTAAAATGTAAAAATCATTTGTGCAAAACAAAATGGAAAATCACGTATATAACAAATACATTTGTGCAAAATAATTGTTTGTATAATGATTGGTGTAAACCATGACAAAACGTGGTGGTGAGGTGTTTTGAATTATGTTGTGGTGAGGTGTTTTGAATGATGTTGTGTGAGGTTTTGAATTTCGTGGTGGTGAGGTATTTTAATAATGTATGGGTGAGGTGTTTTGAATATCGTGGTGGTGAGGTGTTTTGAATTACGTGGTAGTGAGGTGTTTTGAATTACATGGTGGTGAGGTGTTTTGAATTACGTGGTGGTGAGGTGTTTTTAATTTCGTGGTGGGCAGATATTTTAATTACGTGGTGGCGAGGTATTTTAATTTTGTGGTGGTGGGGTGTTTTGAATTATATGGTGGTGAGGTGTTTTGAATTACGTGGTGGTGAGGTGAGCATAGCAAGCCGAGACAAGCTAGTATATATATATATACAGTGCATTCAGAAAGTATTCAGACCCCTTCACTTTTTTCACATTTTGTTATGTTGCAGCCTTATGCTGAAATCGTTTAAATTCATTTTTTCCCTCATCAATCTACACTCAATACCCCATAACGACAAAGAGAAAACAGGTTTTTAGAAAGTTTTGCAAATTTATTAAAAAGAAAAAACTGAAATATCACATTGACATAAGTATTCAGACCCTTTGCTATGACGCTTGAAATTTAGCTCAGGTGCCTCCCATTTCTCTTGATCATCTTTAGGATGTTTCTACACCTTGATTGGAGTCCACCTGTGGTAAATTCAATTGATTGGACATGATTTGGAAAGGCACACACCTGTCTATATAAGGTCTCACAGCTGATAATGCATATCAGAGCAAAAACCAAGCCATGAGGTCGAAGGAACTGTCTGCAGAGCTCAGAGACAGGATTGTGCCGAAGCCCAGATCTGGGGAAGCCTACAAAAGCATTTCTGCTGCATTGAAGGTTCCCAAGAGCACAGTGGCCTCCACAATTCTTAAATGGAAGAAGTTTGGAACAACCAGGACTCTTCCGAGAGCTGGCCGCCCGGCCAAACTGAGCCAATCGGGGGAGGAGGGCCTTGGTAAGAGAGGTGACCAAGAACCCGATGGTCACTCTGGCTGAGCTCCAGAGATCCTGTGTGGAGATGGGAGAAACTTCCAGAAGGACAACCATCACTGCAACACTCCACCGATCTGGGCTTCATGGCAGAGTGGCCAGACGGAAGCCAAACAGTTCAATCTTGGTTTCATCAGACCACAGAATCTTGTTTCTCGCAGTCTGAGAGTCCTTTAAGGGCTTTTTTTGCACACTCCAAGCGGGCTTTCATGTGTCTTTCACTGAGGAGAGGCTTCCATTGATGCCCACTTATAAATAATTATGGACATTATTCGTATTCTTTTCTTCTGCCCAAAGGCAGGTCCAGTACTGCCAAAGCAGTTTCTGGACAAGGGTTATACTTGGTGGCTTGCCTTTGCCTCCCAGCAATATAGTTAGGACAGGAATTTGGAACTTTGCCATGGTATCAGCAATTGCCGCCTCCTCTTCCCGATGGACACCATCGGATCTCTAAAATCTACCAACTAATGCCAGTAGATGAAACACCCAGTTTAAAGTCTATCCGAGGGATGGCACACATTGACGAATCACTGCCTGTGAAATACAGGAATTACAACTTATAGCTGGGTCGGGATTCTAACCTCTGCTAGACAGTTTACAGGTGAGTGCATATACATCTAAACCACCCTGTCAGCCATGCACATGAGCTGTTAACTAAAACTGAATGAAAACACATGTTGGAAGCGGATGCACTGGCAGTTTGTTAAGCAGCTCACAGGATTTTTTTTTTTCAATTCATTGCTGGCACCAGGGGGCACCAGGATGCAGGAAGCAGACAGGTTTCAATTCTCCAGCCTTTTGACAGTTTGGAAATGGTCATTATTGTCCGCAACAGAATTTGGAAACGGCAACAGAATCCGCCTCCACTCTAGAGGTCACATGTAGGCACTACTGATGTGATATTCCAGTGCATACCAGCACAGATGGTGAGGTTAGGGCAGGCAGAATCTTGTCTGAACTGCCTGCTCAACGAGCATGCAATTAGCTCTGCAAACTGCCTGTTAATTACGCCCACTGTTCCAGTGTATTAATTGCTCCTGGAATAAGGGGGAAAAAAAAACAAATAAATGAAAGAGAATAATTTCCGAGCCTGTGTTGGTTCCAACTAATTGTCTCTGACTTGGTAATCATTCAATGGGGGTGATGGATATGGTATGTTTGAGGAGATGTGCATGGAGTACCGTAAGCAAGCCAACCACATAATGCTTTGAAAGCCGAGCAGAACCAATTTCCCCTTCAATTTTTGTAGACAATTATGTGAAAGCATGGGGGAGAAAATAGCCATTAGTTCAAGAGTTGGAGAAATGGGGTGACCACAGCCAAGTGACCCAGTGCAGATGGGAAGAGTAACGAGGTAGCAGAACAGACTGCGTTCGGAAAGTAGAATGCTGGAGGGTCAGTCAGCGCATCAGTGAAAGCTTTCTAATTTATAGGCGAGAATGACAAGGGTATGCGAAAGAGATGCCTTAATAAGCTAACTTCACCATCCATGGTGAGGCGTTCGGGATCATCAACCTCAATATGGAACATATTGCAATTAGGCGTTTGGTGAAAGTTCTGGAGCAGATGGGATTCCACAGAGCAGGACAAGTGAGTACAATCACAGATTGCTCGGGCATTCTTACCGAACATATGCATTTCAAAAGTGGAGTGAGATATGGCAAGTTATACGACAATGGGGACTAATGTGGGAATGGGGAGTAGGGCATGAGGAGAGACAAACTATAGCTGCTTTAGTGGCACATTTTGATATCTCTTGTAAGACCTAAAGGAAGTAGCAGAATGCCTGAGTTAGTAATTCATTAGGGCTGGGTGTTAGGTTAAGAGGGATTTAGTGTCACAGTGCAGCCAAGTGACCCAGTGCAGATGGGAAGAGTAACGACTAAGGTAAGGATTAATCGTAAGGTAACGATTAAGGATTAATTAAGTAACGATTAACGGGATAATAAGGCAGGAAAAGCTATCCTACAACTTCCTGTTCAATGCCTGAAAAAGCACACTTCATTGTTCATTTGTCATCAAGATGGCTCTCCCTCCAAAAAAATAAAGTAAAAGGCAGAAAAATAAACAAGGAAAAAACCATTAAAGATTCTTTCTTGCTTTGAAGTGCAAACATAATACACACAGAATGAGATGATTTGAATGTAGCTGTTTTTTCATGAGTGAATAGAGATACCAGAATTGAATATTCGGAAAGTACTTTGCCATCGCTGTTTGTCTTTGAGCCAAGGTTGGATTCACCTTTTTGGGGTGCCGGAGGTTATAAAGAGGAAAACCGTGTTTAGCCCAACTTGCCATGTTATTAGGCTTCATCACACATGACCAAATCTGCATCACTCTAACTTGTCATTCCTCTCCCACTCTCAAACATCCAAGCTCATCGATTCTCACAGTCATGCTCACAGGTTGCCCCAGAACCTATTATCACTTTCATCTTTGCAAATGTAGCTTTATCTTATGTTAGGTTGGCAGAACATAGGCACTTGGGTCAATGCAGGTCATTCAAAGAGTCCAGAACAATATCAAAACTGACTTTCATATCTTACATCCAAAACCAAACAAGGGTCTCCAATTTATGGGAGCTCAATTGGGTCTTGCGCTTATACCCTGCCTGGGTTTTTCCCTGGGAGCGATCGAGTGATATGTATTGTGAAGATCGTATGTTGAGGTTGTATTTCGTGATTTTCTTCGAAGAGTCGAGAAAAATATCTAAACTTACTTTCATATCTTACATCCAAAACCAAACAAGGGTCTCCAATTTATGGGAGCTCAATTGGGTCTTGCGCTTATACCCTGCCTGGGTTTTTCCCTGGGAGCGATCGAGTGATATGTATTGTGAAGATCGTATGTTGAGGTTGTATTTCGTGATTTTCTTCGAAGAGTTGAGAAAAATATCGAAATTTACTTTCATATCTTGCATCCAAAACCAACCAGGATCGCCAATTTATCCATGCATATTGAAACTGCAAAAGCATCTCCGCCATGCTTTATGAGCTTACCTTTGGGGAAGATTAATCCAAAGTTGTGAAGTCAGTTGAGTTATAAAAAAAATAATTAACTGGGGATGGTGCTGAAGCATTTGGAAATGAACTGGGGCTGCATGGCGGTTGGGGTTAGCTTCGCTGTATGGGTTGTAAGTGAACAAGAACAGATGCCTGTGAGGTATGTGACTCATTTATGAGGCTACTGACAGGGCATTGTGACCACCAGTGGGGCCTTGTGGCCATCGTTAGTGATGAGAGTTGCTGTAATTCGGCTACAGAAAGTGCTGACAGTGAGGCTTGAGGGAATGCCTGTCAGCAAGCCAGAAGCCACACAGTAATTTGCTGAGCCAGTGACTGGGCTACACATAATCGGGCCAACAGGGAAACCAGAAATTAGTGTGGACAAAGCATCAGGAAACTTATAAACTACCTTGACCCTTCAAAAGTTGGTCAAACAATTGCTTTCTAGCACGAGTCAGACTCTGCAGGTGGAGTAAACAACCACAGAATGGATTCAAATCAACGATTTCACGAATCCAAAGTTTCTGTTCTAAATGATGCAGTGTTATAGGTTGAATGGGTTAAGCCTATAAAGGAACGGAAGCGTGAAGGGGGATTTGACAATGAAGCGAATCGTGACGTTGCATCAATTAATCATCACCCAGTGCTGCGAATGAATTAGCGCTCGGGCTGGGTCGATCAACTCAGAGACCAGGGCGCACATGCCGACAGCTTAATTTGCTGCGAGATGTCAAAGAATAATTTTCAGTAATAAGCAGAACCGTGCCATTCATGGCATGTTCCTTGGGTGTCTTGTAAAAAAAAAAACATGTTTGTTAGCTAACCTTTTTTTTTTTTTCAAGTCATGATTTGACCTCAGTATCAGTCAACATGAAAAGGCAAGCCAATAAATTGATGTTGGAAAAATGGAACGATGTATAGTAACATAATAAAATAACAACATGGCAACAGAGCAAATGCTGTGATAATGAATATCTGGAGGTGTCAAGCATTCGTGGGAAAAATGATAATAAATGAGAGAGAGGAGAGAGTGAGAGTGTGAGAGATATAAAAGCTGAATAGTGTACTGATTACTCCCAATATAATACAAAAAATTTACTACGTAACAGGAGATACCTCATCAAAATAAGATATCGAATCAAGAGAGTTCTGAAAATTTTAATCAGCTCATTGAGAGCCTGATTGAATGACCATCCCGATCATTAGTTGGCTACTATCCAATATGAAGTTTCAATCCTTTAGCCTTCAGTCTCTCCAAACGGGGGCTTATGCAATTATGCATTTGGACACGACAGGAAACAATGCAACCAAACTTTGCATGGCCTCCTCTTTCATCCAGAGGAAGGTCGAGGGCTATATCGGGATAAAAATAATTTCACCCCAGATAATTGGCCATCAGGACTCGATCAGGTCTTGTGCTTATATCCTGCCTGGGGGTTTTTCCCTGGGAGCGATCGAGTAATATATATTGTTAAGATCAATGTTGAGGTTGTATTTTATGATTTGTTGTCAACAACACGTTGAATTATTATAGTGTTTACACGTGTGCCTGTTATTAAAAAGTTTGCTTAACACAGGTTTATTAAAACACCTCCGTGTTCAGGCCTTGAGTTAGTATGTTGCTTATTCACGGCCTGGGTTTTTCCCAGGCTTTCCAAGCACATTTTGTAGTGGCCAAGATTGGTAATTCATACAAAACGATAAGGCCACCATTTCCCATTTTGTCATGCAGTAAATCTTTAAATATACAGTCACGTGAAAATGTAAGTACACCCCATGTAAAGTTTTGTCTTTTTGAACATATTTCAACATACAGCTATTTGATCTTCATTTCAACAATATTGATAGATAAAGGTGATATAATATAACATTTACATTTACAATATAACATTTACATCATGAAACATTTACATTTTGTAGTCCATTGTATAATTTAAATAAACATAAATGCAAATTTTGCATGTGGAAAAAGTAAGTACACCCCTACATTTATCACTACTTCAAATACCTAAAATTAGAATCAGGTGCACCAGCTCAGGTGCAAATGATTAGAACATCGTTAGAGAGGATCTTGGAGGAACCTGTCTTATTTAAACCTCAGACATTTAGTTTGGTTTGCTCTTTGTTGTTGAAGTGTGCGGCGTCACCATGCCTAGATCAAAAGAGCTCTCTGAGGCCTTCAGAAAGAAGGTTATAGATGTCGACGAGTCTGGGAAGGGATTTTAAAAGATCTCCAAACAATTTGAAATCAATCATTCGACTGTCCTGAACATCATCTACAAGTGGAGAAGATTCCAAACAACTGCCAACTTGTTCAGGCCAGGCCACCCCAGCAAGTTCAGCCCGAGAGCAGACCGCAAGATGCTGAAAGAAGTCTTGAAGAACCCCAGAATGTCATCATGGGACCTACAGGTAGCTCTTGCCACTGTTGATGTCAAAGTGCACGAGTCTACCATTAGAAAGAGGCTGGACAAATTTGATCTTCATGGGAGGTGTGCCAGGAGGAAACCTTTGCTGTCCAGAAATAACATCAGGGAAAGACTAAAGTTTGCCAATGAACACCTCGGCAAAGACCAGCACTTCTGGAACAATGTGCTCTGGACAGATGAGTCAGAGGTAGAGCTATTTGGCCACAGTACCAGAAGACATGTTTGGCAAAAACCAAACACAGCATTTGACCACAAGAACCTGATACCAACTGTAAAGCATGGTGGTGGAAATATTATGGTTTTGGGCAGCTTTGCTGCATCAGGGCCTGGGCAGCTCACCATCATAGAATCCACGATGAATTATTCATTGTACCAGAGGGTGCCTGAGGATAATGTGAGGCCATCTGTCGGAAAGTTGAAGCTCAACCGAAGGTGGACCTTGCAACATGACAATGACCCTAAACATACCAGTAAATCCACCAAGGAATGGCTGAAAAGAAAGAAATGGAGGGTTCTGGAATGGCGAAGTTAAAGCCCGAATCTAAATCCAATCGAGATGTTGTGGGGGGATTTGAAACGAGCTGTGCATGCAAGAAACCCCTCACACATCGCACAGCTGAAAGAATTCTGCATGGAGGAGTGGGCAAAAATTTATCCCAGTCGATGTCAGAGACTGGTGGACAGTTATAAGAAACGCCTACTTGAGGTTGTTTCTGCCAAAGGGGGCAATACCACCTATTAGAGCCAAGGGTGTACTTACTTTTTCCACAAGCGAAATTTGCATTTATGTTTATTTAAATTATACAATGGACTACAAAATGTAAATGTTTCATGATATTTGTTATATTATATCACCTTTATCTATCAATATTGTTGACATGAAGATCAAATAACTGTATGTTGAAATATGTTGAAAAAGTCAAAACTTTACATGGGGTGTACTTACTTTTTCTAGTGACAGTATATGCAGTCGTGGCCAAAAATATTGGCACCCTTGCACTTTTTTCAAATAACTCACAATTTTCTCGAAAAAGAAGTTGAAATTGACAAAAAGTATTTGTTCTCCACAATTCTTTATTTCACTGTTGATATTACTGAACCTTTGTTTTTGATTCAGAACTTAATATATCAATTTCAATCAGAAAATAAGAAGAAATGGCATTGAAAAAATTATTGACACCCTATTATAATATATTAATGTTTTAATAATATTATTATTTTAATATTATTAATAATAATATTATTTTAATGTTAATAGAATATATAAATAATTATTAATATTTGGTAGTGAATTATTCGGTAACTCTGTTCTGGATTGTATAACTCTGTTCTCTCAATTCTCTGACCTCCTCACATATATGAATCTGCGATCAACGCCAACTCTGGCGTTTGTTTGCCTTTGGACAAAATAACTGCAGTCAAGCGCTTCCGAAAACCATGAATGACCGTCCTGCACCTCTCTACTGGCAGTTTGGCCCACTCTACTTGTGCAATCTGTTCCAGTTCTCCCAGATTTGAAGGGTGCCTTCTCACAACGACTGTTTTCAGATCTCCCCACAGGTGTTCAATGGGATTTAGATCTGGAATCATAGCTGGCCACTTCAGAACAGTCCAGCGTTTTGACCTGAACCATTCCTGGGTGCTTTTTGAAGTGTGTTTGGGGTCATTGTCCTGCTGCAAGACCCATGACCTTCGACGGAGATTCAGCTTTCTGACACTGGGTTGAACATTGCGCTCCAAAAAGCCTTGGCAATCTCCCGATTTCATGATGACATGCGCACACACATGATGACATCACATAATGACATGTGCACACCCTGTGCCAGAGGCAGCACAGCAACCCCAAAACATCACTGAACCTCCTCCATGTTTGACTGTAGGGAAGGTGTTCTTTTCTTTGAATGCTTCATTTTGTTTTCTGTAAACATAGAGATGATGTGCTTTACCAAAAAGCTCTAATTTGGTCTCATCTGTCCACAGGACATTCTCCCAGAAGGATTTTGGCTTGTTCAGGTGTGTTTTGGAAAACTCCAGTCTGGCTTTCTTATGTCTCTCTCTCAGCAGTGGCGTCATCCTGGGTCTCCTATCAAAGAAAGAACCCCCTTTCATTGAGTTGACGATGGATGGTGTGAGTTGAAACTGTCGTACGTTGTGTCTGAAGGTCAGCTTGAATCTGTTTGGTAGTTGATTGAGGTGCTTTCTCCACCATTCGAACAATCCTTCGCTGCAATCTTCGATCAAGTTTTCTCTTGTGGCCATGTCCAGGGAGGTTGGCTCCAGTACAATGGGCCTTAAACGTCCTGATAACATTGTGTACGGTGGTCAAAGTAACATCAAGGTCTCTGGAGATGGACTTGTAGTGTTGAGATTGTCCATGCTTGGCTACAATCTTGTGTCTGACCTCCTCAGACAATTCTCTGGTTTTATTTATTTCCTCCATGCTCTTTGCGGTATACACAGTGACATAAAACAGCAGAATGACCTATTTTCTCCATTCAAACTGGTTGAATGAGAGATTTCTATATTGCAGGCACCTGCAACTCACCACAGGTGAGTTCAATTCCAAAGTAAAGGAGAATCACCTGCTTGAAATCTAAGTATTTCAAAAACTTTGAAAAGGTGCCAATAATATTGTCTGGGCCATTTTAGGATTTCTTTGTGGAATGAGCTAAGATTTAGTAATTATTTCAGCTTTTTTGTTTCGTTCCACTGCAAACCAAAGAAATGCTTATGTGGATACCAAAATATTTTTCAATTTCAATAATTTCCTACAATTTCCTGGAAGAAATGGTGTACCATTTGAAAAAAGTGCAAAGGTGCCAATATTTTTGGACATAACTGTAAATATATATATATATATAATTATATATATGTAATTATATATACGTGTATAATGTATATATATATATATATATATATATATATATATATATATATATATATATATATATATACATATATATATATATATATATATATATATATACTCAACGACATAACAGCGTGACGAGCACTGTCCCGATCTCCTGTGGACCGAAGTCCTAGACCAAAGCGTCACCTCCGACCCAAAGGGCCTTCTGGAGGCCTCAGCCCGGCCACTCTGTCAACAGACAGAGATTTATTCATTGGTCCCCATTGGCTAAACATCAAGCAGAGCCGCCAATCCAGATTTCGGGCTTATTGACTGTTTTAGGGCCCCAGTCAAGGCCTGCCTTTTTTGCTTGTGAAAAAAGGTAAAAAGTCAAACATTCGAACAGCCTCGGACGTGCACCTTGACCCCATGGCCAAGGCACAACGTCAACAAGGATGTCCCCATAACAATACACATGCGCCTCAACCCCGAGGGGGAAGCACATGGTCATTCAAACACATGCATCATGCCCCCGAAGGGCCACAATGCATGGTCATACAATTGGGACCACTCCTCTTAATAGGAGTAAGACCCCTTAATCCACCAGCAGGAATTGGGACCACTCCTCTTAATAGGAGTAAGACCCCTTAATCCACCAGCAGGGCATTACTCCTGCCAGGTCCGATTTGCATGCAGGTCTACCGACTGTTTTAGGGCCCCAGTCACGGCCTGCCTTTTTTGCTTGTGAAAAAGGTAAAAAGTCAAACATTCGAACAGCCTCGGACGTGCACCTTGACCCCATGGCCAAGGCACAACGTCAACAAGGCTGTCCCCATAACAATACACATGCGCCTCAACCCCGAGGGGGAAGCACATGGTCATTCAAACACATGCATCATGCCCCCGAAGGGCCACAATGCATGGTCATACAATTGGGACCACTCCTCTTAATAGGAGTAAGACCCCTTAATCCACCAGCAGGGCATTACTCCTGCCAGGTCCGATTTGCATGCAGGTCTACCGACTGTTTTAGGGCCCCAGTCAAGGCCTGCCTTTTTTGCTTGTGAAAAAAGGTAAAAAGTCAAACATTCGAACAGCCTCGGACATGCACCTTGACCCCATGGCCAAGGCACAACGTCAACAAGGCTGTCCCCATAACAATACACATGCGCCTCAACCCCGAGGGGGAAGCACATGGTCATTCAAACACATGCATCATGCCCCCGAAGGGCCACAATGCATGGTCATACAATTGGGACCACTCCTCTTAATAGGAGTAAGACCCCTTAATCCACCAGCAGGGCATTACTCCTGCCAGGTCCGATTTGCATGCAGGTCTACCGACTGTTTTAGGGCCCCAGTCAAGGCCTGCCTTTTTTGCTTGTGAAAAAAGGTAAAAAGTCAAACATTCGAACAGCCTCGGACATGCACCTTGACCCCATGGCCAAGGCACAACGTCAACAAGGCTGTCCCCATAACAATACACATGCGCCTCAACCCCGAGGGGGAAGCACATGGTCATTCAAACACATGCATCATGCCCCCGAAGGGCCACAATGCATGGTCATACAATTGGGACCACTCCTCTTAATAGGAGTAAGACCCCTTAATCCACCAGTAGGGCATTACTCCTGCCAGGTCCGATTTGCATGCAGGTCTACCGACCCTCGTCAGGACAGCATACTGCAAAAAATCTAACCAATGAGGACCAAAATCGTCTATTAAGATGATCAAGGCACCTCCTAGCTTTAATGGTGAGCACCAGCCACGAATTATGTCTCACACGGTAAATACCGCATAACCCGCAAGGAACCAACAGCCTGTCTGCCACACAGACCATCGTTCCCACCAGTGCAAACCAAAACCAGGGGGTGCAGTGCGATCGGCGGGGATAATAATCAACGACATAACAGCGTGACGAGCGCTGTCCCGATCTCCTGTGGACCGAAGTCCTAGACCAAAGCGTCACCTCCGACCCTAGGTCGGACCAAAGCGTCACCAAGCTAGACGATTTTGGTCCTCATTGGTTAGATTTTTTGCAGTATGCCGTCCTGACGAGGGTCAATAAGCCCGAAATCTGGATTGGCGGCTCTGCTTGATGTTTAGCCAATGGGGACCAATGAATAAATCTCTGTCTGTTGACAGAGTGGCCGGGCTGAGGCCTCCAGAAGACCCTTTGGGTTGGAGGTGACGCTTTGGTCTCGGACTTCGGTCCACAGGAGATCGGGACAGTGCTCGTCACGCTGTTATGTCGTTGATTATTATCCCCGCCGATCGCACTGCACCCCCTGGTTTTGGTTTGCACTGGTGGGAACGATGGTCTGTGTGGCAGACAGGCTGTTGGTTCCTTGCGGGTTATGCGGTATTTACCGTGTGAGACATAATTCGTGGCTGGTGCTCACCATTAAAGCTAGGAGTTGCCTTGATCATATATATATATACATATGTATGTACTGTATGTATGTATGTATGTATGTATATGTATATGTATATGTATATGTATATGTATATGTATATGTATATATATATATATATATATATATATATATATATATATATATATATATATATATATGTATATATATATATATATATATATATATATATATATATATATATATATATATATATATATATATATATATATATGTATATATATATATGTATGCTTATGTTTATGCATATTGAGAGTATGCCACGGATGGCTAATCGAGCTTATCGATGCGTTTCCAGTTCAATGGCGGATCATACCCAAGCAGGGGGGGGGGGGGGGTGGGGGAGGATGCCGCCACTTACCTAACGGTCCGACGTGTCTTCACCCTTTTAAAAGAACTCACAAACGAAAACGGAATTAAAGTTGTTTGGGTAAATAATATAATACAAGGGTATCTTTAATATGGTGTCGGGACAGGAAAATAACGCGCCGGTAATCACGAAACCCCCCAGGTTGGGATCCCACTCACAGACTTCAAATACACACAATGGAGGGATGAATCAAAGGAACCGTTGTGTGCGTGTTTGTGCTTATCTGTCTGGATGTGGTCGTCAGGAATCATACAGGCTCCAAGCATGCAGTCTGGCATGGCTCCGATCCTTGGGAACCACTCAGCCGTCGGCACAACCGGGCCTCGATAACACCTCTCGCTCGTGCGCTGCCACACCCACGTCCGATGGTGCGCGGCAAGCCTCGCGTCCCCGCTCGATGAATAACCAGGGAGGATGATCATCGGCGCTCCACAGGTAAAGGTCCACACGGGAACGAGAACGCAATAAGGGAAGAGAAAAGCAGAGGCGAAGGGCGAAGAGAGACGAAGCAAAAGAGACAAAATGTTCGTCTCCGCTTACCTTTTTCACACATCCTCTGACGTCAGCTCTCTCTCGCTGCCAATCAGTCCGTCGTTTCCTTGTGGCTTTTCGCGCCTTCCTCATGTCCTGGTGTTTTTCCTCCAATCAGTGCTTCGCTTGTTGGTAGCTCGTTCGCGCCCTCTGCACTGACTGGCCGAGCGTCTCTCGCCTCTGGTGCTACGTCATCAATCGCACGTCATTGTCGGTGGCCAATCGGTGTGGCACGTCCTTCATCCTCCCTACTCTCCAATCAGTGCTCTGGTTGTTGCTCGCCCCTCCCCCTCCTGTCAATCACGAGTTATCTTGGGCGTGGCTCTCGGCCCGCCTGTGCGACATCGGCCTGCCATGGCACCTTAGTACACGGTCGCTTCCTGCTTGTCTTTTCGGTCAGTCATTGTGGTGGCGGGGGATTAATTCATGTGTGCGCTAATGGGCCAAGCTAATGTGTGTGATGTATTGCCATAAGGGGCAATGGATAAGTCACAGAGGGGATGACACACAATGGAATCTTATCCTTATTCCCTAATTCTAGTTACCAAGCCCCGCCCCCTCGTGGCAGGGACACAGATCCAACTTATCCGACATCCGGTCTACAGAACTTATTACATCGAGATTCTCTTGCACAACAGACGAAGCACCTACCTAAGCAGATCTACCTAAATCTATATATGCCTACCCAACCGACATAACAATATATATGTTTATGTATAGCTTTTCGGTGACCGTTCACCAACAATTTCCGGACCCTCGAGAGAAAATGTCCGCCGCTCCAACTATTTTGTACTTGAGGCTCTGACATCATCCCACGACGTCTCCGTCTCCGCTCTTATCAGCGAGTCTCATCTTACCAGTCCTTGTGTCAATCAAATCCCGGGCCAATCACTGCTCTTCGAAGCGTGGCCTCATGAACCTGCCTGTGCTTGTGTGCTCACAAAGTCGGTGTTATCAGTGATAGTACTTGATGCCTGGTTTCGGGTTGGTTTTTAATTAGTGGTTAATGGCCGATTTCTAACTAGGTGTCTGTAGTGCGGTGTCATAAGGAACACAGGAAAAGATTACAGAGGCAATAACATACATAGGATCAATTTACCCATAATCCCTCGCTACTTAACAAACCCCACCCCTCGTGATGGGAAGGAAGACACGCTCTTCCATGACATATGGACTACACCTACACAAATTTCCTACTTATTACATGGGGTCTTTTCTTCTTCACGTCAGTCGGAGCACACTACGTATGCAATTCTACCTGGACTAAGGTGTTGCCTACCCCCCACAAACGTAACACAGCCCCTCCCTCCCCCCCCTGGAACCATAGCCCCTGCAAGGTTCACTGCAGGCGTTACTGTTCCAGTCTTAACACATACTGACTCACACTTAATTAACCTATGAAATAAATTAGGAGGGTTATGGGAAGCAAGCCGTAGCTACTTACCTATTCTCCTTACCGTTCTACACCCCTTAAGCAACAATGCACATTTCAAATATTTATAAAACTTGAAGTCCTTAGTTCTGTCTTCCATTGACATAATGTTTGTGTTAGGGGTGTACAGATAAATATGTTGCATCTCTGAAACCACAATATATGAACACTTATTAATGGATCACATAAACAATACAAATCTGAAAACTCTTCTTGCTAATTTTTTTTGAGAGAGAGGGAATGTGTGTGTTGTTTGATGTTATCTCCATATGGTGGAACTGTGTGTGTGTGTATGTGTGTATGTGTGTGTGTATGTGTGTGTGTGTGTGTGTGTGTGTGTGTGTGTGTGTGTGTGTGTGTGTGTGTGTGTGTGTGTGTGTGTGTGTGTGTGTGTTGTAAATGCAGAAATAATGCAGTAGTTTATTTGCCACTAGTAGAAGAGATTGCTTAATAAATTAGTAGAGAAAAGTTTTGTAAATAAATTAGTGGAGAAAAAGAAATGCTGAAGTCATCGATCACGTGGTTCCGCCGCCATCTTTGTTTTAACACAAAAGCCTTAAAAAACACTGAAAATACATCCTGGCGAGGGTTGAGATTGCTCTTTTTCTTGTAATGTTTGTAATCACCCCCTCTGGTCAAACAGCAATGTCCCAAATTGATCTCGACAGATGACGCTTGTCAAAGCTGATGTTTAGGACTACAACATCACTCTCACATACTGGCCTGCACAATCCACCAACTTAAGTCCGATTGAACGTGTTACATACATCCTGATATATATCGGAGGTGTGTTTCTGCTCAACAAGTCCTCCCTCAATCTATTGGTTAACTATAATAGCCTTAAAGGTTAAAAAAAAACGGCAAATAATCCCATTGCAAGAGCTGGATCTTCTGAATTGCTCAATCACAAGACGTCTACAAGTTCACATTGAGGTCAATGGTAGCCACACACATCAGTACCACAATGTAAACCTGTCTGTAAGAATTTGTAGACTGGCACTGTTATCAATTTGCACACTAGTTTCCGACAGCCATGTTGTTTTTACATAACAAATTAGTTCTATCTTCCATTGACATAATGTTTGTGTTAGGGGTGTACAGATAAATATGTTGCATCTCTGAAACCACAATATATGAACACTTATTAATGGATCACAAAAACAATACAAATCTGAAAACTCTTCTTGCTAATTTTTTTTGAGAGAGAGGGAATGTGTGTATTATTCGATGTTATCTCCATATGGTGGAACTGTGTGTGTGTGTGTGTGTGTGTGTGTGTGTGTGTGTGTGTGTGTGTGTGTGTGTGTGTGTGTGTGTGTGTGTGTGTGTGTGTGTGTTGTAAATGCAGAAATAATGCAGTAGTTTATTTGCCACTAGTAGAAGAGATTGCTTAAATGGGAGATGCTCAACCAAAATAACCCTAAATTCTCGAGGGATCTGAAGAATTCCTTCAGATGTCTGACTGTGACTGTCGCATTCAATGGCCATCCAGATTGTCAATGGGGTACTGTTCGTCACTAGGCTTTCACTTATTCAAGCCCAGAATCATACAAACGGCAGCACCATGCCCTCTGTTGTGTCCAAAGGTCAGAGAGAAAGGGAGGGTGGAGAGAGGAGGGGAGAGAGAAAGAGAGGATAGAGGAAAGAGGAAAGAGGAGAGGGAGAGAGGGAGAGAGGGAGACAGAGAGAGAGGAAGAGAGGAAGAGAGGTAGAGAGGTAGAGAGGAAGACGTGTGTGTATATATATATATATATATATAGAGAGAGAGAGAGAGAGAGAGAGAGAGAGAGAGAGAGAGATATGTATAGAGAGAGATGTGTGTGTATGTGTATATATATATATATATATATATATATATATATATATATATGTATATATATATATATATATATATATATATATATATATATATATATATATATATATATATATATATATATATATATATATATATATATATATATATATATTGTTACGGTTTTTAGAACCGGCACTTGTAAATAATAATCCATTGTAAATAATTCCCTGTAAATATTCCCATCTTCTAAAGTTTAAAGGTCGCACCCTAATTAGTCCATATACAACACGTAGGGCACCATAGGAACTCTAGTTATTTCATTAGTATGTGTTTCAGGTAAGGCTCTGTTTCCAATAGTTTGACTCTGCGTTGCATTAATTAAATAAGCTAGGTCCTTCAACCCCATGCATTTTGATCTCTCTCTCTCCAGGCTACTCCATCATGCGAACCTACAGACAGGGTTTGTCTCTCTCTCTCCAAGCTACTCCATCATGTGCACCTACAGCCGGGGGTTGTCTCTCTCTTGCTATTACGCACCTTAGCGCTTGCTTGCTAGCAGCGTTTGCTGCATCAAACGCCATTGCGCATGCGGTCAGGGCTGGTGAAGAAGGGCGGAGCGCGGGGAGGAGGTGTGCCCCCCCCCCCCCGTCGACTCATCATCAAAGGTCGAGCCAGCGAGCCCTCGCCGACCAACCAGGGCTGAGGTAAGCTCACTAGGGGCATAGTCTTATGAAGGCGGCTTGATTTAAACGCGCGAGCTTTGAGATATAAGCGCGAGCCGCGAAGCCTTATTGGACTGTGCAGGGGACCGTCGATTGCATCATTACGAACTGCGCAGGGGAGGGTTGATTGTCACGTTACAGAGAGCTCGATGACCTAGAACTGCGCTGGAGGATGCTGATGATTACGAACTGCACAGGGAGCGACCAACTGTATGGGGCTGCGCCGGGGACTTCTGTTGAACTGCAGCACGTTATGAACGTTAAGAGAGAGAAAGCCGAATACCTTCCCCGATATATGAACCCCGCTAAGTAAGGTCCGCTCGCGTGCAACAATATACGAGCAGCGCTACCTGCTGAGTTTCGCCGCGGAGCTGGAGCGTGGATCGGAACCGGAGCGTGGACCGGGGTGGACTGTGGATCGGAGCCGGAGCCCACACCATCCTTCTGCTTGGACCTTCCTTCCCTGCCACCATTATTCCTTTCGTGTAAGTCTGTTTGTGTTGTCCTGGGCATGCTAATTAAGACGGTATAAGGTTGCCCTGTGTCTGCTTCTTCTTCTTCCCTTGTACATTCACCCTTTCATTTCCTCTTTAATTATTGTGGTAATAAATTCCTGTGTTCTTCCTCACTTTGGTTTCTGCTGTCCGATCGTCTTAGTCTTTTCACAATTGAATATACGTGGCACGATTTCGGCAATCGCTCAGGATCGGGTTAGTCAACCGCTAACGGCTCGGGCTTCGTATTGCTAACTGCTCGGCAAATACCATCTTGTCCGCGGTCCAAGCCGGAGTTATCTCCCTGCTTCCCGGCCAGGGGTAGCACTCAGGTATTTGGGACTTCATTGACCAATCACCCTGGCTACTCCCGACCGGAAGGAGCGTTATAACTTCTAGGATCGGGGGGACGGCCAGCTTAAAAGACAAGGGATTAAACCCCCCTTGGTAACGGGAGTGCCGACCCCCGAATCCGCAACAATTGGTGTCAGGAGTGGGATTGGACCCGAACCAAATTTTTATATAATCTGAAAAATTTGGTCAAAATTACGAGCGGCCGAAATTTTTATTAACACCCAAAATTATATCGTGCCATGCCGTGCCAATTATATCGATAATCAAGGCGATCGGATGCCGGTGGGGGAAAATGAGGAGTTAGAGGAGGAATTAGAGGCAACCCAGGACCCCAGCGAAGAAGTGGGAGAAATGGAAGAGGAGGTTGAAGAAGGTGCGGTAGTGGGGGTTGCAGGTGCATAAAATGGCGGCGCCTCGCACGTGGCGATGAGGGCCGCACCCGCGGCGCAAGTGGGAGGGATGGACATGCAAGCCCTCATGGCACAGCTGCAGGCAACCATACAAATGGGATTGAAAGACTGGTTAAGTAATATGGGAAACCAAATTGAGGGATTAGATAGGAAAATGGGGGGATTGAGTAAGGAGATGGGAGAAATGAGGGCCAATAGTGAGGGAATGGAAAATATACTGAAACGCAAAAGAAACTTACCACCTTTGAAACCTTTAAATATCAACAATAACACTGTGTGTAGTAAATGTGTGAACTTATTTGTGGACAATAGTGTCCTCGCTGTCAGACAAAACGGTCATGGATGGTCACTTGAACCTTCAATGGTCACTTCATAGCACAGCTGTTGAACAGCCGTTTTGACTGTCAGTGATTAGCCAAGGGGTACGGGATGATTTTAATGAGCTGCACGTGATGTCTTGATATTGGCTTTAAAAAGGCCAGTGCAAAATGGGCATTTTGACCAAAAGATTTTACCATTTTGACCAACTTCAAAAAGACCGAAAACACAAAAGAAACTTACCACCTTTGAAACCTTTAAATATCAACAAGTATAGTAAATGTGTGAACTTATTTGTGGACAATAGTGTCCTCACTGTCAGACAAAATGGTCACGGATGGTCACTTGAACCTTCAATGGTCACTTCATAGCACAGCTGTTGAACAGCCGTTTTGACTGTCAGTGATTAGCCAAGGGGTACGGGATGATTTTAATGAGCTGCACGTGATGTCTTGATATTGGCTTTTAAAAGGCCAGTGCAAAATGGGCATTTTGACCGAAAAATTTGACCATTTTGACCAACTTCAAAAAGACCGAAAACGCAAAAGAAACTTACCACTTGTTTGAAATGTAATAAAATTGTAACAGTTCAAAATAAAACAAACCAACAATTGCTAATTGAAACATTGGCATTTTATTGATGACATGTCAAGTTTTTGACCAAGATACACCATCTCATCAGTTTGTTCTACAGTACAGAACAGCACAGGGTGCAATGTCAGTCCCCTTTCAATAGCGTGTATGGCCACCATTGTTTTGGATACAGGCAGTGCATCATCGGCGTATACTGCCTACCAGTCTTTGGATGGATTGCTACTGGATTCTGTCCCACTCAGTCCTCAATGTCTGAAGCAGCTCTGCCCGTGTCCTGGCCCTGCCAACTACGCGTCTCCCAAGCTCATCCCACAGGTGCTCGATGGAATTCAGGTCAGGGGAGAGCGCAGGCCACTGCATGGTGTTGATGTTCTCGCCTTGGAGAAATGCAGTGGTAAAGCGAGTAGCATAGGGACGAGCATTGTCATGTTGAAAGGTTCTCAGTTCTGGGTGGTCTAGCAGGAATGGCAGCAGATGAGGTCGCAGGATGTTATCCACATACCGCTGGGCGTTAAGATTCCCATCCACAACCACCAGTGGCGTCCTGTACCGGCCTGATATGGCGGCCCACACCATCACACTTGGGCCACCCCACCTGTTGGCCTGACGCACGCAACAATCGGCATATCGCTCGCCAGTTC
>NC_136261.1:88993459-89061291 GCF_964187855.1 Myxine glutinosa | reverse complement strand
GATCGAGGTCTGTCATCTGCAGAGTTGTGGAGGGTGTCTCTGTCCACCAGAGCCGATATCGTCTGGTGTGAACAGCCAAGGCGACATGCCACCTCACGGTAGCTCAGTCCGCCTTGCAGCATGCCCAGGGCACGCTGCCGTTGATCCCTTGACAATCGTGGCATGTTGATTGAAATGCCCATTTTGCACTGGCCTTTTTAAAGCCAATATCAAGACATCACGTGCAGCTCATTAAAATCATCCCGTACCCCTTGGCTAATCACTGACAGTCAAAACGGCTGTTCAACAGCTGTGCTATGAAGTGACCATTGAAGGTTCAAGTGACCATCCGTGACCGTTTTGTCTGACAGTGACGACACTATTGTCCACAAATAAGTTCACACATTTACTATACGCAGTGTTATTGTTGATATTTAAAGGTTTCAAAGGTGGTAAGTTTCTTTTGTGTTTTCGGTCTTTTTGAAGTTGGTCAAAATGGTCAAATTTTTCGGTCAAAATGCCCATTTTGCACTGGCCTTTTAAAATCCAATATCAAGACATCACGTGCAGCTCATTAAAATCATCCCGTACCCCTTGGCTAATCACTGACAGTCAAAACGGCTGTTCAACAGCTGTGCTATGAAGTAACCATTGAAGGTTCAAGTGACCATCCGTGACCGTTTTGTCTGACAGTGAGGACACTATTGTCCACAAATAAGTTCACACATTTACTACACGCAGTGTTATTGTTGATATTTAAAGGTTTCAAAGGTGGTATGTTTCTTTTGCGTTTCAGTATAGGATGGGGGAGCAATTGGGAAGCTAAATTGGGGGCCTAGAAGTCAAATTGGTAGGATTAGAGGGCAAATTAGGGGGCCAATTGGAGGACGTAAATGGCCAAGCCCGGGAAGTCAATGAGGGGTTGGCGAGGGACAAGGCCATGTTTAAGACGAAGGAATTGGAGAGGGAGAGAAACCGCAGGTTGAGTGAGGAGGTCGCAATTGTACACGACGAGGTAGTGCGGCTTGAGGAGCGCAGGAAAAGCGAAGTGGAGCAAAGCGCAGACACGTGGACTGCTATAGAAATCGCGACCAGGGGACGCTGGGGGACGGCCAGCTTAAAAGACAAGGGGATTAACCCCCCCTTGGTAACGGGAGTGCCGACCCCCGAATCCGCAACAATATATTATATGTATGTATATATATATATTGTTACAGACGCGGTTTTGGATGTTAGTTTACCGAGCGGTTTGGTATGACCGCGTCTGCACAGTTTACCCGATTCCACTCGAACGTTGGCCAAATCGCGCTATGCTAAATCAATTAAGGAAAGGACACAACGGCTGGGATTAGATGACACGACACCAGGGGTACAGTTCTCAAGACCTCCGGAGGAGGTTATAATATTTGTATGCAGAACGTTTAGATTACACTGACAAGAGGTACAGCATAGGAAGGTGGGCACTTAATCACGGTCTTATAGTAGCCCCGACAGACCACAGATAAACAGGACAAGACTGACTCACACAGGGATTGATGGCAAGGAAGGGCAGGTAGTCGATGGACAGCACAAGGTGCACCTTGGCTCAGGGACAGGATCCACACGGTCCGGTCCAGATATGCGGGGAGGTATCGTCGCGCTGGAGGTGGCGTCTGTTTCTCTTCAAGCTGGGGGCGCATCTGACGTCACCTCCGGTAAGTGGCTGCGTATATCCAGCGGGGAGTGACACACCCTCGGCTCGTTAGCTCCGCCCCAGATGGAATCGGCCCGCCGCTTCTTATTGGGTGCGGGGGGGTTACCGGGCTCCGCCCTTGACGAGGAGCTGACAGTCAGCCCCTTCGTGGTAACCCCGTCGGAGCACATGGGCAATGACGGCTAACCAAGCCGGAGTGAGGACGCACACTCCCCGCGCGCTGTTGTTGTAGTTGTTGTTGTTGTTGTAGTTTCATGATGAAGATGGGAGGAGGTATGGGGAGGTCCTAAACTCACTACTGGTGCCATACAATCACATTCTGGTGCAACGAAGAGTCAGAATTAATGGAAACGAGTCCTTAACTGACATAGACTAAGAATAACTAGCAAGATGTCCTATAGTTGTCTACGTGAGATGCGGTGAACCTGGGCACGACATTTAATGGGGGAAAAAGGGGAAGGTCGGTTCTACAGAGTGTTGTTTACAGACAATGGGACTAGGGAATGGGGGATTGGGGATAGTTGGGGAGTATTGGGGAAATAGGGGAATATTTACAAGCGGATATGGATGGAGGCCAAATCCCATATCCGCAACAATATATATATATATATATATATATATATATATATATATATATATATATATATATATATATATATATATATATATGTATATATATATATATGTATGTATATATATATATATATATATATATATATATATATATATATATATATATATATATATATATATATATATATATATATATATATATATATATATATATATATATATATATATATATATCTGTGCAGTGTCTGTCTTGTGTTGTCACTGAACTACTTTCTCAAACTTTTGTGAAATCGTACCAAACTTCTGGTATGCACATATCTCTCCCGTCGGTATGTCCTAAGGGTATTTTTTTTGAAAATTGCTCGAATTTATTATATATTATTTTGGAATTTTTTGGGGGAAAAATTTTTTTTTTCAACTTAAGTTTTCAACTTCATTTGTTTACAAAATGTGATATCACGTATATGACAAATATATTTGAATATTGAATATTTTGAATTATTGTTTGAATTATGATTGGTTTAAACCATGACAAAACGGCAACTCAGGTAAAGTCATTTGTCTATATATCTACACATTTCGGCAATGTCTGTGTTGTCACTTAACGACTCCCTCAAACTTTTGTTTCCGTGGTTGTGAAGTGTTTTTAATAACGTTGTGGTGGTTTTGAATCACGTGGTGGTGAGGTATTTTGAATTAAGTGGTGGTGAGGTGTTTTTAAATGACGTGGTGGTGAGGTGTTTTTAAATCACATGGTGGTGAGGTGTTTTTAAATGACGTGGTGGTGAGGTGTTTTTAAATGACGTGGTGGTGAGGTGTTTTTAAATCACATGGTGGTGAGGTGTTTTTAAATGACGTGGTGGTGAGGTGTTTTGAATTACGTGTTGGTGAGGTGTCTTTAATTATGTGGTGATGAGGTGTTTTGAATTACTTGGTGGTGAGGTGTTTTTAATTTTGTGGTGGTGAGGTGTTTTTATTATGTGTTTTATGGCTGTGAGGTGTTTTTATTACGTGTTTTATGGCTGTGAGGTGTTTTTATTACGTGTTTTATGGCTGTGAGGTGTTTTTAATTTCGTGGCTGTGAGGTGTTTTTAATTTCGTGGTGGTGAGGTGTTTTTATTACATGTTTCATGGCTGTGAGGTGTTTTTAATTTCGTGGCTGTGAGGTGTTTTTATTATGTGTTTTATGGCTGTGAGGTGTTTTTAATTTTGTGGTGGTGAGGTGTTTTTATTATGTGTTTTATGGCTGTGAGGTGTTTTTATTTCGTGTTTTATGGCTGTGAGGTGTTTTTAATTTTGTGGTGGTGAGGTGTTTTTATTATGTGTTTTATGGCTGTGAGGTGTTTTTATTATGTGTTTTATGGCTGTGAGGTGTTTTTATTACGTGTTTTATGGCTGTGAGGTGTTTTTATTATGTGTTTTATGGCTGTGAGGTGTTTTCATTACGTGTTTTATGGCTGTGAGGTGTTTTCATTACGTGTTTTATGGCTGTGAGGTGTTTTCATTACGTGTTTTATGGCTGTGAGGTGTTTTCATTACGTGTTTTATGGCTGTGAGGTGTTTTCATTACGTGTTTTATGGCTGTGAGGTGTTTTTATTACGTGTTTTATGGCTGTGAGGTGTTTTCATTACGTGTTTTATGGCTGTGAGGTGTTTTTAATTTTGTGGTGGTGAGGTGTTTTTATTATGTGTTTTATGGCTGTGAGGTGTTTTCATTACGTGTTTTATGGCTGTGAGGTGTTTTCATTACGTGTTTTATGGCTGTGAGGTGTTTTCATTACGTGTTTTATGGCTGTGGGGTGTTTTTATTACGTGTTTTATGGCTGTGAGGTGTTTTCATTACGTGTTTTATGGCTGTGGGGTGTTTTTATTACGTGTTTTATGGCTGTGAGGTGTTTTCATTACGTGTTTTATGGCTGTGAGGTGTTTTCATTACGTGTTTTATGGCTGTGGGGTGTTTTTATTACGTGTTTTATGGCTGTGAGGTGTTTTCATTACGTGTTTTATGGCTGTGGGGTGTTTTTATTACGTGTTTTATGGCTGTGGGGTGTTTTCATTACGTGTTTTATGGCTGTGAGGTGTTTTCATTACGTGTTTTATGGCTGTGGGGTGTTTTCATTACGTGTTTTATGGCTGTGAGGTGTTTTTATTACGTGTTTTATGGCTGTGAGGTGTTTTTATTATGTGTTTTATGGCTGTGAGGTGTTTTTAATTTTGTGGTGGTGAGGTGTTTTTATTACGTGTTTTATGGCTGTGAGGTGTTTTCATTACGTGTTTTATGGCTGTGAGGTGTTTTTATTACGTGTTTTATGGCTGTGAGGTGTTTTCATTACGTGTTTTATGGCTGTGAGGTGTTTTCATTACGTGTTTTATGGCTGTGAGGTGTTTTTATTATGTGTTTTATGGCTGTGAGGTGTTTTTATTACGTGTTTTATGGCTGTGAGGTGTTTTCATTACGTGTTTTATGGCTGTGAGGTGTTTTCATTACGTGTTTTATGGCTGTGAGGTGTTTTCATTACGTGTTTTATGGCTGTGAGGTGTTTTCATTACGTGTTTTATGGCTGTGAGGTGTTTTCATTACGTGTTTTATGGCTGTGAGGTGTTTTCATTACGTGTTTTATGGCTGTGAGGTGTTTTTATTACGTGTTTTATGGCTGTGAGGTGTTTTCATTACGTGTTTTATGGCTGTGAGGTGTTTTCATTCCGTGTTTTATGGCTGTGAGCTGTTTTTATTATGTGTTTTATGGCTGTGAGGTGTTTTTAATTTTGTGGTGGTGAGGTGTTTTTATTACGTGTTTTATGGCTGTGAGGTGTTTTTAATTTTGTGGTGGTGAGGTGTTTTTATTACGTGTTTTATGGCTGTGAGGTGTTTTTATTACGTGTTTTATGGCTGTGAGGTGTTTTCATTACGTGTTTTATGGCTGAGGTGTTTTTATTACGTGTTTTATGGCTGTGAGGTGTTTTCATTACGTGTTTTATGGCTGTGAGGTGTTTTCATTACGTGTTTTATGGCTGTGGGGTGTTTTTATTACGTGTTTTATGGCTGTGAGGTGTTTTCATTACGTGTTTTATGGCTGTGAGGTGTTTTCATTACGTGTTTTATGGCTGTGGGGTGTTTTTATTACGTGTTTTATGGCTGTGAGGTGTTTTCATTACGTGTTTTATGGCTGTGGGGTGTTTTTATTACGTGTTTTATGGCTGTGAGGTGTTTTCATTACGTGTTTTATGGCTGTGAGGTGTTTTCATTACGTGTTTTATGGCTGTGGGGTGTTTTTATTACGTGTTTTATGGCTGTGAGGTGTTTTCATTACGTGTTTTATGGCTGTGGGGTGTTTTTATTACGTGTTTTATGGCTGTGGGGTGTTTTCATTACGTGTTTTATGGCTGTGAGGTGTTTTCATTACGTGTTTTATGGCTGTGGGGTGTTTTCATTACGTGTTTTATGGCTGTGAGGTGTTTTTATTACGTGTTTTATGGCTGTGAGGTGTTTTTATTATGTGTTTTATGGCTGTGAGGTGTTTTTAATTTTGTGGTGGTGAGGTGTTTTTATTACGTGTTTTATGGCTGTGAGGTGTTTTCATTACGTGTTTTATGGCTGTGAGGTGTTTTTATTACGTGTTTTATGGCTGTGAGGTGTTTTCATTATGTGTTTTATGGCTGTGAGGTGTTTTCATTACGTGTTTTATGGCTGTGAGGTGTTTTTATTATGTGTTTTATGGCTGTGAGGTGTTTTTATTACGTGTTTTATGGCTGTGAGGTGTTTTCATTACGTGTTTTATGGCTGTGAGGTGTTTTCATTACGTGTTTTATGGCTGTGAGGTGTTTTCATTACGTGTTTTATGGCTGTGAGGTGTTTTCATTACGTGTTTTATGGCTGTGAGGTGTTTTCATTACGTGTTTTATGGCTGTGAGGTGTTTTCATTACGTGTTTTATGGCTGTGAGGTGTTTTTATTACGTGTTTTATGGCTGTGAGGTGTTTTCATTACGTGTTTTATGGCTGTGAGGTGTTTTCATTCCGTGTTTTATGGCTGTGAGCTGTTTTTATTATGTGTTTTATGGCTGTGAGGTGTTTTTAATTTTGTGGTGGTGAGGTGTTTTTATTACGTGTTTTATGGCTGTGAGGTGTTTTTAATTTTGTGGTGGTGAGGTGTTTTTATTACGTGTTTTATGGCTGTGAGGTGTTTTTATTACGTGTTTTATGGCTGTGAGGTGTTTTCATTACGTGTTTTATGGCTGAGGTGTTTTTATTACGTGTTTTAAGCCGTGAGGTGTTTTTATTATGTGTTTTATGGCTGTGAGGTGTTTTCATTACGTGTTTTATGGCTGTGAGGTGTTTTCATTACGTGTTTTATGGCTGAGGTGTTTTTATTACGTGTTTTAAGCCGTGAGGTGTTTTTATTACGTGTTTTATGGCCGTGAGGTGTTTTCATTACGTGTTTTATGGCTGAGGTGTTTTTATTACGTGTTTTAAGCCGTGAGGTGTTTTTATTATGTTTTATGGCTGTGAGGTGTTTTCATTACGTGTTTTATGGCTGTGAGGTGTTTTTATTATGTGTTTTATGGCTGTGAGGTGTTTTTATTATGTGTTTTATGGCTGTGAGGTGTTTTTATTACGTGTTTTATGGCTGTGAGGTGTTTTTATTGTGTTTTGTGGCTGTGAGGTGTTTTTATTATGTGTTTTATGGCTGTGAGGTGTTTTTATTACGTGTTTTATGGCTGTGAGGTGTTTTTATTCCGTGTTTTATGGCCGTGAGGTGTTTTTATTATGTGTTTTATGGCTGTGAGGTGTTTTTATTATGTGTTTTATGGCTGTGAGGTGTTTTCATTACGTGTTTTATGGCTGTGAGGTGTTTTCATTACGTGTTTTATGGCTGTGAGGTGTTTTCATTACGTGTTTTATGGCTGTGGGGTGTTTTTATTACGTGTTTTATGGCTGTGAGGTGTTTTCATTACGTGTTTTATGGCTGTGGGGTGTTTTTATTACGTGTTTTATGGCTGTGAGGTGTTTTCATTACGTGTTTTATGGCTGTGAGGTGTTTTCATTACGTGTTTTATGGCTGTGGGGTGTTTTTATTACGTGTTTTATGGCTGTGAGGTGTTTTCATTACGTGTTTTATGGCTGTGGGGTGTTTTTATTACGTGTTTTATGGCTGTGGGGTGTTTTCATTACGTGTTTTATGGCTGTGAGGTGTTTTCATTACGTGTTTTATGGCTGTGGGGTGTTTTCATTACGTGTTTTATGGCTGTGAGGTGTTTTTATTACGTGTTTTATGGCTGTGAGGTGTTTTTATTATGTGTTTTATGGCTGTGAGGTGTTTTTAATTTTGTGGTGGTGAGGTGTTTTTATTACGTGTTTTATGGCTGTGAGGTGTTTTCATTACGTGTTTTATGGCTGTGAGGTGTTTTTATTACGTGTTTTATGGCTGTGAGGTGTTTTCATTACGTGTTTTATGGCTGTGAGGTGTTTTCATTACGTGTTTTATGGCTGTGAGGTGTTTTTATTATGTGTTTTATGGCTGTGAGGTGTTTTTATTACGTGTTTTATGGCTGTGAGGTGTTTTCATTACGTGTTTTATGGCTGTGAGGTGTTTTCATTACGTGTTTTATGGCTGTGAGGTGTTTTCATTACGTGTTTTATGGCTGTGAGGTGTTTTCATTACGTGTTTTATGGCTGTGAGGTGTTTTCATTACGTGTTTTATGGCTGTGAGGTGTTTTCATTACGTGTTTTATGGCTGTGAGGTGTTTTTATTACGTGTTTTATGGCTGTGAGGTGTTTTCATTACGTGTTTTATGGCTGTGAGGTGTTTTCATTCCGTGTTTTATGGCTGTGAGCTGTTTTTATTATGTGTTTTATGGCTGTGAGGTGTTTTTAATTTTGTGGTGGTGAGGTGTTTTTATTACGTGTTTTATGGCTGTGAGGTGTTTTTAATTTTGTGGTGGTGAGGTGTTTTTATTACGTGTTTTATGGCTGTGAGGTGTTTTTATTACGTGTTTTATGGCTGTGAGGTGTTTTCATTACGTGTTTTATGGCTGAGGTGTTTTTATTACGTGTTTTATGGCTGTGAGGTGTTTTCATTACGTGTTTTATGGCTGTGAGGTGTTTTCATTACGTGTTTTATGGCTGTGGGGTGTTTTTATTACGTGTTTTATGGCTGTGAGGTGTTTTCATTACGTGTTTTATGGCTGTGAGGTGTTTTCATTACGTGTTTTATGGCTGTGGGGTGTTTTTATTACGTGTTTTATGGCTGTGAGGTGTTTTCATTACGTGTTTTATGGCTGTGGGGTGTTTTTATTACGTGTTTTATGGCTGTGAGGTGTTTTCATTACGTGTTTTATGGCTGTGAGGTGTTTTCATTACGTGTTTTATGGCTGTGGGGTGTTTTTATTACGTGTTTTATGGCTGTGAGGTGTTTTCATTACGTGTTTTATGGCTGTGGGGTGTTTTTATTACGTGTTTTATGGCTGTGGGGTGTTTTCATTACGTGTTTTATGGCTGTGAGGTGTTTTCATTACGTGTTTTATGGCTGTGGGGTGTTTTCATTACGTGTTTTATGGCTGTGAGGTGTTTTTATTACGTGTTTTATGGCTGTGAGGTGTTTTTATTATGTGTTTTATGGCTGTGAGGTGTTTTTAATTTTGTGGTGGTGAGGTGTTTTTATTACGTGTTTTATGGCTGTGAGGTGTTTTCATTACGTGTTTTATGGCTGTGAGGTGTTTTTATTACGTGTTTTATGGCTGTGAGGTGTTTTCATTATGTGTTTTATGGCTGTGAGGTGTTTTCATTACGTGTTTTATGGCTGTGAGGTGTTTTTATTATGTGTTTTATGGCTGTGAGGTGTTTTTATTACGTGTTTTATGGCTGTGAGGTGTTTTCATTACGTGTTTTATGGCTGTGAGGTGTTTTCATTACGTGTTTTATGGCTGTGAGGTGTTTTCATTACGTGTTTTATGGCTGTGAGGTGTTTTCATTACGTGTTTTATGGCTGTGAGGTGTTTTCATTACGTGTTTTATGGCTGTGAGGTGTTTTCATTACGTGTTTTATGGCTGTGAGGTGTTTTTATTACGTGTTTTATGGCTGTGAGGTGTTTTCATTACGTGTTTTATGGCTGTGAGGTGTTTTCATTCCGTGTTTTATGGCTGTGAGCTGTTTTTATTATGTGTTTTATGGCTGTGAGGTGTTTTTAATTTTGTGGTGGTGAGGTGTTTTTATTACGTGTTTTATGGCTGTGAGGTGTTTTTAATTTTGTGGTGGTGAGGTGTTTTTATTACGTGTTTTATGGCTGTGAGGTGTTTTTATTACGTGTTTTATGGCTGTGAGGTGTTTTCATTACGTGTTTTATGGCTGAGGTGTTTTTATTACGTGTTTTAAGCCGTGAGGTGTTTTTATTATGTGTTTTATGGCTGTGAGGTGTTTTCATTACGTGTTTTATGGCTGTGAGGTGTTTTCATTACGTGTTTTATGGCTGAGGTGTTTTTATTACGTGTTTTAAGCCGTGAGGTGTTTTTATTACGTGTTTTATGGCCGTGAGGTGTTTTCATTACGTGTTTTATGGCTGAGGTGTTTTTATTACGTGTTTTAAGCCGTGAGGTGTTTTTATTATGTTTTATGGCTGTGAGGTGTTTTCATTACGTGTTTTATGGCTGTGAGGTGTTTTTATTATGTGTTTTATGGCTGTGAGGTGTTTTTATTATGTGTTTTATGGCTGTGAGGTGTTTTTATTACGTGTTTTATGGCTGTGAGGTGTTTTTATTGTGTTTTGTGGCTGTGAGGTGTTTTTATTATGTGTTTTATGGCTGTGAGGTGTTTTTATTACGTGTTTTATGGCTGTGAGGTGTTTTTATTCCGTGTTTTATGGCCGTGAGGTGTTTTTATTATGTGTTTTATGGCTGTGAGGTGTTTTTATTATGTGTTTTATGGCTGTGAGGTGTTTTTATTATGTGTTTTATGGCTGTGAGGTGTTTTTATTATGTGTTTTATGGCTGTCAGGTGTTTTTATTAGGTGTTTTATGGCTGTGAGGTGTTTTGATTACGTGTTTTATGGCTGTGAGGTGTTTTTATTACATGTTTTATGGCTGTGAGGTGTTTTTATTACGTGTTTTATGGCTGTGAGGTGTTTTTATTACGTGTTTTATGGCTGTGAGGTGTTTTTATTACATGTTTTATGGCCGTGAGGTATTTTTATTATGTGTTTTATGGCTGTGAGGTGTTTTTATTATGTGTTTTATGGCTGTGAGGTGTTTTGTATTACGTGTTTTATGGCTGTGAGGTGTTATTATTACGTGTTTTATGGCTGTGAGGTGTTTTTATTACGTGTTTTATGGCTGTGAGGTGTTTTTATTACGTGTTTTATGGCTGTGAGGTGTTTTTATTACGTGTTTTATGGCCGTGAGGTGTTTTTATTACGTGTTTTATGGCCGTGAGGTGTTTTTATTACGTGTTTTATGGCCGTGAGGTGTTTTTATTATGTTTTATGGCTGTGAGGTGTTTTTATTATGTGTTTTATGGCTGTGAGGTGTTTTTATTATGTGTTTTATGGCTGTGAGGTGTTTTTTTTTTTTTGTATTTTTTTTTTTGTATACAAGATCGAGGCTCGTGAAAGAGCGAACATTAATCACACACAAAGACAAACCGACACATAAAACATATAACATCGGGAGCGGTAGACAAGATGGGGAGAGAGGGGGAAGGACACAAACACAACATTTGAGAGCAGGGACCGAGAGACATGGAGACATCGAGAGATCTGAGAGAGGGCGAGGTCTTTGGGGGGGGGGCATGGGAAGGGGGCGGTGGGAGAGGTATAAAACATATGGACACTGCCAGGACTTCCAGGAAAGAAGTTGGAATTTCAAACAAGGTGGATCTGGGGTGAATTAGCAGGGGTAGAAAAGATCAAGGTTTTGGATGGGGGAAGATAAGAGATGGTGGTGAACAGCTGTTTTAAAGACCTGGAGGGAGGAGTGGGATTGAAGTGAGTGTGGGAGTTTGTTCCAGAGGCGGGAGAAAAGAGGAATGAAAGAGTGAAGGTGAGCAGAGAGCCGAGATTTCGGCAGTTTAACCATCAGAGGGTTGCTGGCAGATCTTGTGCGACCTGTAGGAATATTTGGGGGACAGAGCACAGAGAGAGCTGGGGGTGCAAGGCCGGAGAGGAGTCGGTAGAAGACAGAAAGACCACCTACCTGCCTGCGGTGAGTGAGTGAAAGGCCCTCAGAGATAGCTTCATCGCGGGAGATTCCAATAATTCTGAAAGCTTTGGTTTCAACAGCGTGAAGCCGAGCTAGGTGTGAGGCAGGAGCACCGGCCCATAGGCGAGAACAGTATTCCATTGAGCTGCGGATGAAAGCCTTGTATGTGGTGAGGAGCTCAGGTGTGCCGAGGAAGGACTTCGCACGACGGAGGATGCCCAGTCGGCGACTGGCTTTGGAGGCCAGCTTGGAAATGTGGTTTTCCCAAGAAAGATCATGGCAGATAGTGAGACCCAAAATCTTGAGCGACAGAACTTCTTGGAGAGGATTGTTGAGAAAGTAGATGGGAGGGTTGTCGAGTCGATCTTTTCGGAGAGACATAGTAAGAGTGTGAGATTTGTCAGGATTGAAAGACATGTTCCACTTGTTTGACCAGTCTGTGATTTTGTCCAGGTCTTCAGAGAGTGAGGAGGCAGCAGACTGCCGATCTGAGGGAAGAGGAATGGAGCGGCAGAGAGTGGAGTCATCAGCAAAGAGATAGAGAGGATTTTCGAGAGAGTCAGAGAGATCATTGATGAAGACCAGAAAAAGCACGGGGCCCAGAACACTGCCTTGGGGAACTCCAGCCTGAACAGGAAGAGGAGATGAGAGAAACCCATTCAGGGCCACACGTTGACGACGACTAGAGAGGAAGTCCGCCAGCCATGCGTGGAGATTTCCATGGATACCAAAGGAGGAGAGTTTGGTGAGCAGAGCGGGGTGCCAGACCGTGTCGAAGGCACGTGATATGTCGAGGGAGACAGCTCTAATTTCCTGTTTGGCATTGAGGACCTCCATCCATTGTTGAGACAGCAGAAGCAGCATGTCCAGAGTAGAGTGACCTGGTCTGAAACCAAATTGATGATCAGAGATCAAGCCATTGGAGAAGAGGAAAGATTTCATATCCGAAGCAATGATGGATTCCATGACTTTGCTGATAATTGGGAGAAGGCTGATTGGTCTGTAGGTGCTAGGATCTGTTTTTGCACCTTTTTTGTGCAAAGCGGTGATGTTGGCTGATTTCCAAGCAGATGGCAGTTGACCTTGAGCAAAAGAGAGGGTGAAGAGAACAGAGAGAGGGTGAGATAGAGCAGCAGAGCAGGATTTTAGGACCCGTGGGCTGATGCCGTCGGGTCTAGTTGCAGAATCAGAGTCGAGGGTTGACAGAAACTTTTCCACCTTGTCAGGAGGAAAGGACACGGAGTCCAGGAGCAGCAGGGTACGACTGGGTATGGTGGGTACAGAGAGGGATGGGTTTGGGACACAAGATTTAGAGGCAAACACAGAGTTGAGGCATTCAGCTTTTTCACGTGCGGAGTCAGCTGTGTAGCCGTTTGAGGTAAGGGAGGGGATGGAGGGGGAACAAACACCAGAAACGGATTTGACAAGATGCCACCAGGATTTGGAAGAGGGAGACAGATAAGAGAGTTCGGTCTTGAGAACGGAGAGATATTGTTTCCTGGCTCTCCTGAGGGTGGACACACACTTGTTTCGGGCTTTGTGAAAGGAAATGAGATTTCCTTCCGTTGGATTTGCTTTCCAGGAGAGGAAGGCAAGTTGTTTCTGGGCAACAGCCTCACCACAAGATTCCGTGTACCATGGACGGGAGGAAGGGTATGACAACTGAAGACGAGATGGGATAAATCTGTGCATGAGAGAGAGCAATTTACTTTGGAAGAATTCCCAGGATGAGTTGATGTCAGAGGTGGTAGAGATGGGAGACCAGTCCAGATGATTGATGGCTGCTTGAAGACCGTGCCAGTTGGCCTGAGTGAAATGCCAGACTCGTCGACGCTGAGCAGGCTCCCTGAGGATGGTCAGAGAGATGTCCACTTTAACAAGGACATGATCAGATGATCCGATCGGAGCAGAAGAAGAGCAGCAGACATTTTCAGGGAAGTTAGTCATAACCAAGTCCAGAAGAGAAGATGTTCCGTTGACTGAGATCCGGGTCGGGAAATTGACAGATTGTGTCAGTCCCAGTGAGTCACAGAAGTCCTTTGCTGAGGAGCCATGGCTGGTGAGAGAGGTACCCACACCCAGCCAACTGGCATGATGACAGTTGAAATCACCACATATGAGGAAGAGAGAGTTGGGATGAGTAGATAGAAGTTGGTCCATATCATCAGACAGCGAGATGTAGATGGAGTCATCACTGTTTGGTGGACGGTACAACACACATATGAACAAGAGGTGGGAGCGAAGGGGAAGCCGTAGCCAGAGGTATTCCTGGGGGTGAGGTGGAGAGAGTGCAGTGCAGGGCGAGTGAGGAAGATAGTTTTTGATAAAGATAGCAACCCCGCCTCCAGGACGAGGCTCAGGTCTATCATACCGGAGGAGGGAGTAGCCCGGGAGAGATACTATGGAATCAGAGACATCATAAAGGAGGAAAGTTTCTGTTAAGCAGATCACGTCTGGTTTGACAGAAGCAACCTGTATGGAGAGATCAGTTAAGTTTGAACGAAGGCCCCGGATGTTTGAGGTCCATACCGTTAATGAAGAGGAAGGGGGAGCATCAGATACAGAACAGGGGGGAGGAGGGGTAGGGTAAGATGTGGAAGAGGTGGAAGAGGTAGGGAGAGCTGTTGAAGGTGTGTCAGAGATTTCAGAATAGCTCGGAGAAAGGGAAGGATGGGGCGGACAAAGGGTTTGATGGTGATTGGGTGAGCCACAATGAGGTGTTATTTGAGGAGGGGGAAGAGCGAGGCAGAAGGTTGGGGGAGATGGAGGTGAGAGTTTGAAGGGGGAAGAAGCGGGGAGGACGCTTTGAGGAGGGGGAGTGAGAGGGGGGAAATTGAGAAGCAATGAGGGTGGGGAGATTTGAAGGGGAGTTATTTCGTGTTTTATGGCTGTGAGGTGTTTTTATTATGTGTTTTATGGCTGTGAGGTGTTTTTATTATGTGTTTTATGGCTGTGAGGTGTTTTTATTACGTGTTTTATGGCTGTGAGGTGTTTTTATTACGTGTTTTATGGCTGTGAGGTGTTTTTATTCTGTGTTTTATGGCTGTGAGGTGTTTTTGTTGCATGTTTCATGGCTGTGAGATGTTTTTATTATGTGTTTTATGGCTGTGAGGTGTTTTTATTATGTGTTTTATGGCTGTGAGGTGTTTTTATTACGTGTTTTATGGCTGTGAGGTGTTTTTATTTCGTGTTTTATGGCCGTGAGGTGTTTTTATTACGTGTTTTATGGCCGTGAGGTGTTTTTATTATGTTTTATGGCTGTGAGGTGTTTTTATTATGTGTTTTATGGCTGTGAGGTGTTTTTATTATGTGTTTTATGGCTGTGAGGTGTTTTTATTATGTGTTTTATGGCTGTGAGGTGTTTTTATTATGTGTTTTATGGCTGTGAGGTGTTTTTTTTTTTTTTGTTTTTTTTTTTTGTATACAAGATCGAGGCTCGTGAAAGAGCGAACATTAATCACACACAAAGACAAACCGACACATAAAACATATAACATCGGGAGCGGTAGACAAGATGGGGAGAGAGGGGGAAGGACACAAACACAACATTTGAGAGCAGGGACCGAGAGACATGGAGACATCGAGAGATCTGAGAGAGGGCGAGGTCTTTGGGGGGGGGGGGCATGGGAAGGGGGCGGTGGGAGAGGTATAAAACATATGGACACTGCCAGGACTTCCAGGAAAGAAGTTGGAATTTCAAACAAGGTGGATCTGGGGTGAATTAGCAGGGGTAGAAAAGATCAAGGTTTTGGATGGGGGAAGATAAGAGATGGTGGTGAAGAGCTGTTTTAAAGACCTGGAGGGAGGAGTGGGATTGAAGTGAGTGTGGGAGTTTGTTCCAGAGGCGGGAGAAAAGAGGAATGAAAGAGTGAAGGTGAGCAGAGAGCCGAGATTTCGGCAGTTTAACCATCAGAGGGTTGCTGGCAGATCTTGTGCGACCTGTAGGAATATTTGGGGGACAGAGCACAGAGAGAGCTGGGGGTGCAAGGCCGGAGAGGAGTCGGTAGAAGACAGAAAGACCACCTACCTGCCTGCGGTGAGTGAGTGAAAGGCCCTCAGAGATAGCTTCATCGCGGGAGATTCCAATAATTCTGAAAGCTTTGGTTTCAACAGCGTGAAGCCGAGCTAGGTGTGAGGCAGGAGCACCGGCCCATAGGCGAGAACAGTATTCCATTGAGCTGCGGATGAAAGCCTTGTATGTGGTGAGGAGCTCAGGTGTGCCGAGGAAGGACTTCGCACGACGGAGGATGCCCAGTCGGCGACTGGCTTTGGAGGCCAGCTTGGAAATGTGGTTTTCCCAAGAAAGATCATGGCAGATAGTGAGACCCAAAATCTTGAGCGACAGAACTTCTTGGAGAGGATTGTTGAGAAA
This sequence comes from Myxine glutinosa, assembly GCF_964187855.1. Classification (NCBI taxonomy): domain Eukaryota; kingdom Metazoa; phylum Chordata; class Myxini; order Myxiniformes; family Myxinidae; genus Myxine; species Myxine glutinosa. Next base: position 89,045,485 of record NC_136261.1, on the reverse strand, counting down.
GTAGATGGGAGGGTTGTCGAGTCGATCTTTTCGGAGAGACATAGTAAGAGTGTGAGATTTGTCAGGATTGAAAGACATGTTCCACTTGTTTGACAAGTCTGTGATTTTGTCCAGGTCTTCAGAGAGTGAGGAGGCAGCAGACTGCCGATCTGAGGGAAGAGGAATGGAGCGGCAGAGAGTGGAGTCATCAGCAAAGAGATAGAGAGGATTTTCGAGAGAGTCAGAGAGATCATTGATGAAGACCAGAAAAAGCACGGGGCCCAGAACACTGCCTTGGGGAACTCCAGCCTGAACAGGAAGAGGAGATGAGAGAAACCCATTCAGGGCCACACGTTGACGACGACTAGAGAGGAAGTCCGCCAGCCATGCGTGGAGATTTCCATGGATACCAAAGGAGGAGAGTTTGGTGAGCAGAGCGGGGTGCCAGACCGTGTCGAAGGCACGTGATATGTCGAGGGAGACAGCTCTAATTTCCTGTTTGGCATTGAGGACCTCCATCCATTGTTGAGACAGCAGAAGCAGCATGTCCAGAGTAGAGTGACCTGGTCTGAAACCAAATTGATGATCAGAGATCAAGCCATTGGAGAAGAGGAAAGATTTCATATCCGAAGCAATGATGGATTCCATGACTTTGCTGATAATTGGGAGAAGGCTGATTGGTCTGTAGTTGCTAGGATCTGTTTTTGCACCTTTTTTGTGCAAAGCGGTGATGTTGGCTGATTTCCAAGCAGATGGCAGTTGACCTTGAGCAAAAGAGAGGGTGAAGAGAACAGAGAGAGGGTGAGATAGAGCAGCAGAGCAGGATTTTAGGACCCGTGGGCTGATGCCGTCGGGTCCAGTTGCAGAATCAGAGTCGAGGGTTGACAGAAACTTTTCCACCTTGTCAGGAGGAAAGGACACGGAGTCCAGGAGCAGCAGGGTACGACTGGGTATGGTGGGTACAGAGAGGGATGGGTTTGGGACACAAGATTTAGAGGCAAAGACAGAGTTGAGGCATTCAGCTTTTTCACGTGCGGAGTCAGCTGTGTAGCCGTTTGAGGTAAGGGAGGGGATGGAGGGGGAACAAACACCAGAAACGGATTTGACAAGATGCCACCAGGATTTGGAAGAGGGAGACAGATAAGAGAGTTCGGTCTTGAGAACGGAGAGATATTGTTTCCTGGCTCTCCTGAGGGTGGACACACACTTGTTTCGGGCTTTGTGAAAGGAAATGAGATTTCCTTCCGTTGGATTTGCTTTCCAGGAGACGAAGGCAAGTTGTTTCTGGACAACAGCCTCACCACAAGATTCCGTGTACCATGGACGGGAGGAAGGGTATGACAACTGAAGACGAGATGGGATAAATCTGTGCATGAGAGAGAGCAATTTACTTTGGAAGAATTCCCAGGATGAGTTGATGTCAGAGGTGGTAGAGATGGGAGACCAGTCCAGATGATTGATGGCTGCTTGAAGACCGTGCCAGTTGGCCTGAGTGAAATGCCAGACTCGTCGACGCTGAGCAGGCTCCCTGAGGATGGTCAGAGAGATGTCCACTTTAACAAGGACATGATCAGATGATCCGATCGGAGCAGAAGAAGAGCAGCAGACATTTTCAGGGAAGTTAGTCATAACCAAGTCCAGAAGAGAAGATGTTCCGTTGACTGAGATCCGGGTCGGGAAATTGACAGATTGTGTCAGTCCCAGTGAGTCACAGAAGTCCTTTGCTGAGGAGCCATGGCTGGTGAGAGAGGTACCCACACCCAGCCAACTGGCATGATGACAGTTGAAATCACCACATATGAGGAAGAGAGAGTTGGGATGAGTAGATAGAAGTTGGTCCATATCATCAGACAGCGAGATGTAGATGGAGTCATCACTGTTTGGTGGACGGTACAACACACATATGAACAAGAGGTGGGAGCGAAGTGGAAGCCGTAGCCAGAGGTATTCCTGGGGGTGAGGTGGAGAGAGTGCAGTGCAGGGCGAGTGAGGAAGATAGTTTTTGATAAAGATAGCAACCCCGCCTCCAGGACGAGGCTCAGGTCTATCATACCGGAGGAGGGAGTAGCCCGGGAGAGATACTATGGAATCAGAGACATCATAAAGGAGGAAAGTTTCTGTTAAGCAGATCACGTCTGGTTTGACAGAAGCAACCTGTATGGAGAGATCAGTTAAGTTTGAACGAAGGCCCCGGATGTTTGAGGTCCATACCGTTAATGAAGAGGAAGGGGGAGCATCAGATACAGAACAGGGGGGAGGAGGGGTAGGGTAAGATGTGGAAGAGGTGGAAGAGGTAGGGAGAGCTGTTGAAGGTGTGTCAGAGATTTCAGAATAGCTCGGAGAAAGGGAAGGATGGGGCGGACAAAGGGTTTGATGGTGATTGGGTGAGCCACAATGAGGTGTTATTTGAGGAGGGGGAAGAGCGAGGCAGAAGGTTGGGGGAGATGGAGGTGAGAGTTTGAAGGGGGAAGAAGCGGGGAGGACGCTTTGAGGAGGGGGAGTGAGAGGGGGGAAATTGAGAAGCAATGAGGGTGGGGAGATTTGAAGGGGAGTTATTTCGTGTTTTATGGCTGTGAGGTGTTTTTATTGTGTTTTATGGCTGTGAGGTGTTTTTATTATGTGTTTTATGGCTGTGAGGTGTTTTTATTACGTGTTTTATGGCTGTGAGGTGTTTTTATTACGTGTTTTATGGCTGTGAGGTGTTTTTATTCTGTGTTTTATGGCTGTGAGGTGTTTTTGTTGCATGTTTCATGGCTGTGAGATGTTTTTATTATGTGTTTTATGGCTGTGAGGTGTTTTTATTACGTGTTTTATGGCTGTGAGGTGTTTTTATTTCGTGTTTTATGGCTGTGAGGTGTTTTTATTTCGTGTTTTATGGCCGTGAGGTGTTTTTATTATGTGTTTTATGGCTGTGAGGTGTTTTTATTATGTGTTTAATGGCTGTGAGGTGTTTTTATTACGTGTTTTATGGCTGTGAGGTGTTTTTATTTCGTGTTTTATGGCTGTGAGGTGTTTTTGTTGCATGTTTTATGGCTGTGAGGTGTTTTTATTATGTGTTTTATGGCTGTGAGGTGTTTTTATTACGTGTTTTATGGCTGTGAGGTGTTTTTATTTCGTGTTTTATGGCCGTGAGGTGTTTTTATTATGTGTTTTATGGCTCTGAGGTGTTTTTATTACGTGTTTAATGGCTGTGAGGTGTTTTTATTACGTGTTTTATGGCTGTGAGGTGTTTTTATTTCGTGTTTTATGGCTGTGAGGTGTTTTTATTTCGTGTTTTATGGCTGTGAGGTGTTTTTATTATGTGTTTTATGGCCGTGAGGTGTTTTCAATTTCGTGGTGGTGAGGTGTTTTTATTACGTGTTTTATGGCTGTGAGGTGTTTTTATTTCAAGGTTTTATGGCTGTGAGGTGTTTTTATTAGGTGTTTTATGGCTCTGAGGTGTTTTTACTTTCGTGGTGGTGAGGTGTTTTCAATTTCGTGGTGGTGAGGTGTTTTCAATTTCGTGGTGGTGAGGTGTTTTGAATTACGTGGTGGTGAGGTATAATTGTCCCAAACTTCCAGTCTGCACCGAACCCTCCCCTTTGTATGTGCTGAGGGGTTCTTTCTTAAAAAAACAACATTCAACCTAAATCTTCAACCTAAATTGCCTATAAAAATGTAATATCACAAACACAACAAATAGATTTGTGCAAAATAATTGTTTGTATTATGATTGGTGTAAATCATGACAACACAGCAACTCAGGTACAGTCATTACCCTCAGCTAAAATAAGCCCGATCCTCAGTAACGACGTGTGGTGAGGTGAGCGCAGCGAGCCGAGCCAAGCTAGTATATATATATACTAGCGGGGTCACCCGTGGGAATCCCACGGGCATGGATGTGTGTGACATTTCGACATATTGAGTTATATGCTGCACATTCATTTTTACAAAATGGTTACTGGCAAGTCATCAGATCCAGAAATGGTGTGAATTTAGTTATTTCACATAATATGTGACCCCTCACTCCTCTCCACCTGACACTCTCCTGTCTCCACCTGACACTCTCCTGTCTCCACCTGACACTCTCCTCTCTCCACCTAGCACTCCTCTCCTCTCCAAACCCTCACATCCCTCTCCTTTCCAATCCCTCACCTCTCCAATCCCTCACACTCCTCTCCTCTGCAATCCTTCACACGCCTCTCCAATCGCGCCTCACACTCCTCTCCAATCGCGCCTCACACTCCTCTCCAATCGCGCCTCACACTCCTCTCCAATCGTGCCTCACACTCCTCTCCAATCGTGCCTCACACTCCTCTCCAATCGTGCCTCACACTCCCCTCCAATCACTCCTCTCCAATCGTGCCTCACACTCCTCTCCAATCACGCCTCACACTCCTCTCCAATCGTGCCTCACACTCCTCTCCAATCGTGCCTCACACTCCTCTCCAATCGCGCCTCACACTCCTCTCCAATCGCGCCTCACACTCCTCTCCAATCGCGCCTCACTCGCCTCTCCAATCGGCTTTCCCCGTCTCGTTTCTCTCCTTTTTCTCCCGTCTCGTTCTTTTTCTTGCTCCAAATCGGCCCGTCGGAATCGGAAATCGGCCCGTCTCGCCCGTCGGCCCGTCGGAATCGGAAATCGGCCCGTCTTGCTTTTGTGCTTGTGCGTAAATAAATTGTGTTCATGACACCATTTCTGGTGTTGGGCTAGCGGCTAGGGTGCCGGCTTAGGATCCTGGGTTCGAATCTCGGTCGATCGCCGAATTAATGCCAGGGGGGTTGACTCAGCCTGTCATCCTTCCGAGGTCGGCTAATTGAGTACCAGTTCACTGGTAATTCCCTGTTTGTCGTTGAAGGCGGCAAAAAGGGTTGGCGTCAGGAAGGGCATCCGGCCGTAAAAACATTGCTTCAAAAAGGGGACAAAAAAACAACAACTACCACGGTCCCCGAAAAGGCCAACCCCCGCTTTGCGGGGAAAAATGGCCTCTAAACGGTGGTTTTTACACCATTTCTGGATCTGATGACTTGCCAGTAACCATTTTGTAAAAATGAATGTGCAGCATCTAACTCAATATGTCGAAATGTCACACACATCCATGCCCGTGGGATTCCCACGGGTGACCCCGCAAGTTTGCATTGACGTTCGTCGATGGACTCGTTCGCCCGTCTCATTCGTTTTCTTGCTGCATCCTGTTCAAGTCTGCGTTCTTCATCGATCGTCTCATTCATTTTGGAAATAGAAGTTTCCACGCAGCGCATGAATTGTCACGATCCTCAAGAGGAATTTGTCTCGTAATCATCAAATGATAAATGGCAAGTAAATTATATTGTGGAAAATTAAAGATTTCAAATAAACCTATTTAAAGTGTATTCGCACATAACTAATTTTAAAAAACGAAGAAATATCTCTCGGTAATTTCCTGAAACATATTTTACTTCCGGCTAATAATGTTGAATTAAATAAAAACGAAGAAATATATGTCGGCATCATTGTTGACGTTTTTGTGACGACTGTCATCAAACGAAAAAGTAATATATCTTAACGGAAAAGCAAAAGCGAATTTTTAATATATATCGACACGTTGCCGTCGGTGTCATGTTGGGCGGTGTATGATACACCATGACGCGATTTTAAAAAATATATCTCTGCATTTTCCCGCGTGTGTGGAATGTTCTCAATTATTGCTGACACCGAGTCCAAAACCATCGATAAAAATGAAATCATATGGTGAGTTAGATTGGAGATAAAGGCGTGAGAGAGACTCAATGGCCTTGAAGTTGAAGTTACAGGCGTTTGAGAATTCATTTCGTTCTATAAACGGCAACTTTCATTGGATTTCCTTCCCGTTTTTTTTCAACCGAGTCGAAAACTATGTTAGCGACTGTGAAAAATGAAATGATATATCGAATTTTTAATATGTATCGACACGTTGCCGTCGGTGTCATGTTAGGCGGTGTATGATACACCATGACGCGATTTTAAAAAATATATCTGCATTTTCCCACGTGTGTGGAATGTTCTCAATTATTGCTGACACCGACTCTAAAACCATCGATAAAAATGAAATCATATGGTGAGTTAGATTGGAGATAAAGGCGTGAGAGAGACTCAATGGCCTTGAAGTTACAGGCATTTGAGAATTCATTTCGTTCTATAAACGGCAACTTTCATCGGATTTTCTTCTCGTTTTTTTTCAACCGAGTCTAAAACTATGTTAGCGACTGTGAAAAATGAAATGATATATCGAATTAAAAATAGATATCGACACATTGCCGTCGGTGTCATGTTGGGCGGTGTATGATACACCATGACGCGATTTTAAAAAATATATCTCTGCATTTTCCCGCGTGTGTGGAATGTTTGTGGAAAATTAAAGATTTCAAATAAACCTATTTAAAGTGTATGCGCACATAACTAATAAAAAAAACGAAGAAATATCTCTCGGTAATTTCCTGAAACATATTTTACTTCCGGCTAATATGTTGAATGAAATAAAAACGAAGAAATATATGTCGGCATCATTGTTGACGTTTTTGTGACGACTATCATCAAACGAAATAGTAATATATCATAACGGAAAAGCAAAAGCGAATTTTTAATATATATCGACACATTGCCGGCGGTGTCATGTTGGGCGGTGTATGATACACCATGACGCGATTTAAAAAAATATTACTCTGCATTTTCCCGCGTGTGTGGATTGTTCTCAATTATTGCTGACACCGAGTCTAAAAGTAAAACCATCGATAAAAATGAAATCATATGGTGAGTTAGATTGGAGATAAAGGCGTGAGAGAGACTCAATGGCCTTGAAGTTACAGGCCTTTGAGAATTCATTTCGTTCTATAAACGGCAACTTTCATCGGATTTTCTTCCCGTTTTTTTTCAACCGAGTCTAAAACTATGTTAGCGACTGTGAAAAATGAAATGATTTATCGAATTTGATTTGAAATCAAACTGGGGGAGAGCAAGACACCACGGGCCTACAAAACAGGACTCAAAGCTATGCGAGTTAATAAAATGGTGGATATTTGTTTATAGCCACTCCCAGAATGGGTGGAGCTATGGGTGGAGCGACTCTGCAAACCGAGTAAGCCACACCCCGGACAGACACCCAACAGATAGACAGACAGACAGACAGAATCATCTACGGCTATTATAATATAGATACAGTCAAGTGAAAAAGTGAGGACACCCCAGGTAAAGTTTTGACTTTTTCAACATATTTCAACATACAGCTATTTGATCTTCATTTAAACAATATTGAAAGATAAAGGTGATATAATATAACAAATATCATGAAACATTTACATTTTGTAGTCCATTGCATAATTTAAATAAACATAAATGCAAATTTCGCTTGTGGAAAAAGTATGTACACCCTCAGCTCTAATAGGTGGTATTGCCCCCTTTGGCAGAAACAACCTCAAGTAGGCGTTTCTTATAACTGTCTACCAGTCTCTGACATCAACTGGGAAAAGATTTTGTGCACTCCTCCATGCAGAATTCTTTCAGCTGTGCGATGTTTGAGGGGTTTCTTGCATGCACAGCTAGATTCAAAGCCCCCCACAACATCTCGATGGGATTTAGATCCGGGCTTTGACTTGGCCATTCCAGAACCCTCCATTTCTTACTTTTCAGCCATTCCTCGGTGGATTTACTGGTATGTTTCGGGTCATTGTCATGTTGCAAAGTCCACCTTCGGTTGAGCTTCAACCTCTGACAGATGGCCTCACATTATCCTCAAGCACCCTCTGGTACAATGAAGAATTCATAGTGGATTATATGATGGTGAGCTGCCCAGGCCCTGAAGCAGCAAAGCCGCCCCAAACCATAATATTTCCACCACCATGCTTTACAGTTGGTATCACGTTCTTGTGGTCAAATGCTGTCTTTGGTTTTCGCCAAACATGTCTTCTGGTACTGTGGCCAAATAGCTCTACCTTTGACTGATCTGTCCAGATCACATTGTTCCAGAAGTGCTGGTCTTTGCCTGGGTGTTCAATGGCAAATTTTAGTCTTGCTCTGATATTCTTTCTGGACAGCAAAGGTTTCCTCCTGGCACACCTCCCATGTAGATCAAATTTGTGCAGCCTCTTTCTAATGGTAGACTCGTGCACTTTGACATCAACAGTGGCAAGAGCTACCTGTAGGTCCCATGATGACATTCTGGGGTTCTTAGAAACTTCTTTCAGCATCTTGCAGTCTGCTCTCGGGCTGAACTTGCTGGAGCGGCCTGGCCTGAACAAGTTGGCAGTTGTTTGGAATCTTCTCCACTTGTAGATGATCTTCCGGACAGTCGAAAGATTCATTTCAAATTGTTTGGAGATCTTTTTAAATCCCTTCCCAGACTCGTAGGCATCTATAACCTTCTTTCTGAAGGCCTCAGAGAGCTCTTTTGATCTAGGCATCGTGACGCCGCACACCTCAACAACAAAGAGCAAACCAAACGAAATGTCTGAGGTTTAAATAAGACAGGTTCCTCCAAGATCCCCTCTAACGATGTTCTAATCATTTGCACCTGAGCTGGTGCACCTGATTCTACTTTTAGGTATTTGAAGTAGTGATAAATGTAGGGGTGTACTTGCTTTTTCCACATGCGAAATTTGCATTTATGTTTATTTAAATTATACAATGGACTAGAAAATGTAAATGTTTCATGATATTTGATACATTAGATCACCTTTATCTATCATTATTGTTGAAACTAGGGCATGCCCGTACTATATATCAATCTAAAATTATATCCCCCCCCCCTCTATTTACATGAAATGGTTTGGTCCAAAGCGAACGGCTTGCGAGTACGGTGACAATCCCCCCCCTCTATTTACATGCAATGGTTTGGTCCAAAGCGAACGGCTTCCGGAGTTTGGTAAAGAAATCGCCATCGCGTGCACAAACGCGCAGGAAAGCGAATGAATCGCAAATTCGGTTTTATTAGTTTTAAAACATAGTTTAACGCCAACATAGTTTGCAAACGTGAAATAAATGAATACGCTCTCAAATGTGCCATCCGAGGCAGAGTGTGTCCTCCACGTTCGGCACACGCGATCGTTCGCTGCTCTCTGATTGGTTGAATCGTTTTTTGGACATAGCTCGGTAAGTAATTGTCCGATTAATATGAAACCTTGAAAAGGCACATCCTCGGGTCCCCAGCAATATACCTGGCAAGTTAAAAGTATATCGGACCCGTGGTTGTCGAGAAACAGCGGTCACAGACAAACGTACAGACAGAGATTACTGGAATTATAGATAGATGAAGATCAAATAGCTGTATGTTGAAATATTGTGACAAAGTCAAAACTTTACATGGGTGTACCTACTTTTTCACGTGACTGTATATATATTGTAACGATTTTGAGAAGTGTAACGGTTTTTTTTGAGAAGTGTAACAATAACAATGGTGCAGTAACAATTTTGGAGGAAGTGTAACGAATGTGAAAACGTTACAATGTGAACGTTACAAAAGTATGGTAACACCCTGTTAATGTAAATAATGGTCGCAGCCGTCCTCCTAGTTAATTCCATGAAACTTACACGCAGGTCACGATATATCTTTTAAATAGTGTATTTCCTTATTCCATGTAGGCTAAATATGTGTTTCCCACTAGATTGACTTTGCATTGTATCAAACAAAATAAGCGTAGGCCCTTCCAATTTCCCCAAACATCTCCGCTCTCCAAAGTTCCTTTCAAAAGGGGAGTTGTTTTCAATCCCGCAGGCCGCCATTGCCCATGTGCTAATCTCGGAGAAGAAAGGCGTGTCTCCACCTCGTCATAAGAGGGGAGGAGTAAGCCAGCCCTAACAGCCAATCAGCACCGCGGTGAGCGACCCGTTAGGCGTGCCCTCGGAGCCGGCGGCTTAATTCCGCCCGAGGTGATAAAAGCGACTGTAAGGGACTGCTTTACCAGATGACTTGGGAGATGACCTGGGAGATGAGCAAAGAGGCGGCACCAAGAGGAGTGGTGAGATGCGAAACGCTCCAAGCCAAAGAGGAGAGGTACTCGGCAAGGAAACCAGCTTTGGAGAGACGCGCTGAAAGGAGGGAGACGGCTCCACCACAAGAAGAGGAGCAGGTGTGCCGAACCAGCACGTGACGTCTACCGCAGCGGATACGCGACGGAGGGTTTTCCCGCCAAAACCGCGAGGAATTGAGAGCTGCTGCCTCCGACTTTGCCTCCCTCTCAAGCAATCCACCTCAAGCCCTACCTGCCTGCAATATCCCCTGTGTAAGTGTGAACGTCCTGTCCTGCTCGTTGTCTTGGGGTTAAGTAAAAATGAATAGTGTAAGTTAACGATTCGCTGTGTTACTGCTTCTTCCATCCATTGCTTGTGTGTGTATAATAAATCTGTTCTTCCTCCGTATTCTTCTCTTCTTCTTTTTCATTCTCTTTCGGTCGCTTTAGAGGTTTCCCGATTGAATATCTGTGGGGCGATCTGGTCAACGTCGGGTGGAATCGGGTTCTAATCGGGGAGTAACTGTTCGGACGCAGTTAAATACACCACCGCTCGGTCAATATAACATCTAAAACCGCGTCTGTAACAATTGGTTGTCAGGAGTTGGATTCGGACCTGGGACTAAATTTGTTAGGCCCAAATTTTGGAACACCAATTGTGTTATAGCAGTAACAATTGGTGTCGGGGAGTGAGATTCGAGGCCCGAATCAAATTTTTAAAACGTGTAAAAAAAAAATTTTTGGTCAAAATTACGAGCTGACGAAATTTGTTTTGTTTTAAAGCAAAACCCGAATTTTGAGATCGCGCCATGGACAATCAAGGCGATCGGATGTCGGTGGGGGAGATAGACGGGTTAAGGGTAACCCAGGACTTAGGGGAAGCAAGGGAGGAGGAGAGCAATGAGGTGGTTGAGGGTGTACAGGTGCACAAAATGGCGGCCTCGCGCACATTGTTATTGTGGCGCCAAATTTAGCCACGCCCGTGACCGTAGCAGCGCCGCCGATGGATTGGGGCCTATTTATGGAACAAATAAAGGCCTTTATGGTTAAGTCGGGTGAAGAAATGAAGGACGAGATGAGGGCTAATAGTCAGCAATTGGGAAACCAAATTGTGGGATTGAGGGCTGATAGTGAGCGATTAGAGGGCCAAATGGGGGCAATGAGGGACGAAGCGAGGGGTACCGGTGAGGGGCTAGACAAGAAATTTGGGAAGTTAGACAATAATTTTGAGGGGTTAGACAAGAAATTTGGGAAGTTAGACAATAATTTTGAGGGGTGTTAGACAAGAAATTTGGGAAGTTAGACAATAATTTTGAGGGGTTAGACAACGGGATAAAAGAGGTGAAAAATGGGTTAATGGGGTTAGAAAATAGGATGGAGGACAAATTGCGGGAAATAGGGGAACAATCTGCCAGGGAAATCAAACAAATGGGAGAGCAGATAGAGGAGGTGAAAATCGGGGTAGAAACCAAACTGGATGCTCAGAGGGATGAATTGGGACAGATGAGGGTGGCATCTACAAAAGAGATGGAGGAAATACGACGAGGGGTAAGTGAGGAGGTTTCGGGGCTACGCGAGGAGGTAAAGCGAGGTGAGAAGCGTATGGAGAAAGAGGTGAGAAATAATACGGCTAAGTTACAAGGGGGAATAGAAGATCTGACCAAGGGAGTAGAACAGCTGACAGTCGGACAAAGGGAACTAGCGGACCAAGTGGAAAAGAACACTGCAATCATCGGGGGTTTGAAAGCGACACAAAAGGACATTAAAAACGAATTAATAGCAACACAAAAGGAATGTCAGATGGTACATGAGGGGTTGACGAAGAAGTTGGAGGAGGTGACAGAAGTGATGGAGATGAAGGACCGAGAGGTGAGGACGCACATCGAAACGGTTAAGGTGGCGTTAGAGGAAGAGATAGAGGAGACGCACCGAGAAATAAAAGAGGTTAAACAAAAATTAGAGGAAGTGGAAGAAGAGGTGAGTGAAATTAAGAAGAGACGGACAGAAACTAAAAGAGAAATAAAGGAGGAGATAGCGGAATATGTACAAGGTCGGTGCTCAACTCATAATGTGATGCTCACTAACCAAATAAAGAGTTTGCAGGTGGCAAAGGAGGTGCGGAGACGAGGTACGGAGGTGAGTGGCAATGTATATGATGTGAGGAAAGCTTCAGTCGGCTTGGGGAATGGTTTGGATCCGGGTGTTCGTGAAAGGCCGTTGGTGAAGTGTGTGACAGGTCAGGTGTGCGAAAAAAGAGGTGTGCGAGAATGTCCGACCATGGGTTGTGTGAGGAAAAAGTGCACGCCGAGGAGTGAGTGTGCCGTCAAGAGTGAGTTGGACGTAGCGCGTGTGCGAGGGAGCACAGGGAAGCGCGGTGTGGTGAGTGTTACGGAGGAAGTAACGAAAAAGTGTGCGCAAGAGGATGCGCGAGAAAGGTGTGTAACGGACGGGTGCATGGGGAAAGCGCATGCTGTCAAGAGTAAGGGAGAATGCATGCCTGTGGTGAGTGTTACAGAGGGTGTAACGGGAAAATGTGCGGAAGAGTGTGCGCGAGAAAGGTGTGTAACGGACAGGTGCATGAGGAAAGAGTGCGCTGTCGAGAGTAAGGGTGAGTGCGCGACCGAGAGTGGAGGTGAGAGTAGTGAGAGTGGAACGGAGCGTGAGTTGGTTATGACAGGTGAGCGAGGATGTACACCTGGAATGGAAGGATGCACACCTGGAATGATAGAGCGTGAGTGGGAATGCACGCTGGAATTGGTAGTGAGGCACGTGGTTGGGTGTGCGGGTGAGAGCACACCTGTGATTGTCACAAAGGAGGTAACCGAGGAAGGGGCGCGAGGAGGTGTGTTGGTGAGGTGTGCGAACGACGAATGTGTGCCAAGGTGTTCGGTGGTCAGGTGTGTGACCAAGTCGGTGAGCGGAATGAGTGTACCGAGGTGTGTAAGAAAAGGTACGCCGAGGAGCATGGAAACGGCTGCATGTAGGAGCAAGAAAGGGGTAGCGTATGCTTGTAAGCATCCAGGTGAGGCGTCGACGGTAACCGGGTTAAAGGTTAGAACGACTTATAGCCGAATCGGGCCCTCGGTGCGCGTCGGGCAGCTTCGCGTGCCGCGAGGACCAGCGGGGATCCGAACCACGGCGGTTTCGAAAGAACCGCCGTACGCGATCCACACTGTGCCTCGCTTGGAACGGCCGCGTCCGGGCTCCACTAGGCGGAGCGGGCAGCTGGATAGGAAGGGTCGTCATGGCGACCACGTTTTGTTGAGACGTGCCGGCAGGTCGAGATCGGGACATTGGATGGTTCCACGCCGAGGTGGTGCATGGGATCTCGGCTCGGGTAAGCCCCCGTCCCTGCCCCGAATGCGGGACACATCCAGCCGCTGGCACTAAACGACCCGCGTTCATTGCTCGGCCGTACGAAGCCGGGCTGTAGACGTGAATTGGCGCACCGAGAGGATGTAATAAGTAGACGGATGATGATGGTAGTGATTTGAAACGAAATTTGTAATAGTGGGTAGAATTGGCAGTAAATGGGAAATTTTTGAATTGGTTGGAATTTGGACGAGCAAAATTGATAGTGGAGAGACCCCCGATGTGGTGGGATGGCAAATCCACCATCCCTCACAGAGTTGGGGCAAATGCGCAATAGCTTATGGGGTGTATGGCAGTGAAAACTAGCCCGGGTGGGTTAGGTTATATTGTAGGGATCTAGCGAAGATGACATTAGGTAACGTTAAGATTAGTTAGTGACTGATACCTGTAGTGGGGACGCAGGTAGATTAGTGTGGATGATAATGACGTGGGAGCGCAATAGTTTAAAGGGACGACTGGGAAGCGCAAGTTTCAGAGGGGAGTAGTTAGCTGAGATGATGCCATGTGTGTGAGGATTGAACAGGTGTGATTGAACAGGTGTGATTGCACAGGTGTGCAACTGAACAGGTGTGTGGAGCAGTGTATGAGGGAGTAGTGGTGATTGCGTGTTGTGTTGACCAAATGGTCCAGGAAGAAAGGAGGGTGCAGGTGGCACCAGGTGTGAGGGCACAGGTGTGCAACAACAGGTGTATGTGGCTGTGTGGAATAAATGGTAGTGTGGAATATCTGGAGTATTGGAATGGATGGTCGTGGAGTGAGAATGGTGGAAATTGTGGAGTGGAGTGGATGGTGCGAAGGTGTGAATGGGGGAAGAGTGGACCCCCATCACGGATACCCGGGGCGGGTAGTGTAAGTGTTAGGTAGAGGGTACAGGTAAATTGTGGTTGGATATTGGCATCTGTGGTGCGGGTGACAGAATGGTATTTGGATGGGTGCATTAGTGTTGTGGAAATGGCTGGGCGTGTAGCCTGTTAGTGTGTGTAGTTGTTTGGGCGCTCCACCACTGTAAGGATGTCGGCCAGGTGAGGCCGCAGGTGGGCTCTGGGAGCCGGTAGTAGTTGTTGTGGATGGGGCCCGAGGATCCGGAGGACGGACCCGGGTAGCCCAGTGCCAGAGGGCACCGAGTGGGGTGACAGAGCCAGGAGGGGCCTGCCCCAGTTAGATAGGTTAGGGTGAGGAGCTAGGTAAGCTCGGGTGGCAACTACAGTGGTGGAGGTGTGCAGGTGGGTAGACCTGTTGGGAGTGCTAGACGTCGCAGCCCAGAAATTGTGCGAGAGCACCGGGAGATGAATCGGGGGAGTGAGACCCCAAATTGAGAAGCACCACAGATTGGTCAATGGGAATTGGTTTTTAGAACCCATAGTGTAAGTTGGCCAATGGATTGGCAGGGAGAGACCCCGGGTAGTGTAAAGTGTGTTAAAGTCATTTAGAGGATAGTTAGGATGAAGGATCTCCTCGCACCATCTGCATCCACTCACCTGAGGTGACAGGTACTCCACACCATGCCATGTTTTGATTTTTTTTTTATGATGCAAATGTTTGGATTGTGAGACGCATCATGACGTGGGTGTGACATTGTGCGTAATTCCATCTCTCCCTCCTTATGAGGATTGATGATGAATTGGTGATGGCAAATTTTGAAGTAGAGGGATTGTGGAGACGAATTTGGTATAGGGGAAATATGGGGAAGACGTGACAGTAGTGACGAATTTGTAAATGTGTAGATTTTTGTACATATGGGGTAAGGGCAAGGGTAGGGTAGGTGACAGGGGGGTGACGTACGGTAGGGACGAGCTTTCTCACTTCGCCCTCCGTACGCATTTCGCCTTGCATTGCCTTATTGACGTGTACCCTTGTGACCTTACCCCTCGCTCAATTGTCTTTCTTTTGTCTCCCACATGACCTGGGTGCCGAGGGGAGCGTGCGTGAGGTGGCCATTGTGCGCCCGAGATTCCCAGAACCAGCATGCATTGCGTTGATGTACCACTTTATGGACCGCTGTTCTGCGGCCAAGTACCACTTGATGGACCCCAGGTTCTGGGACAGGGCACCTCTGTTGGAGACCGGCCATAGTGGCCAGGGAATCTTGCTTGCGGACCTCGGTAAGGTGGCACCTATGCCAAACAGGTGGACCACCCTTAGTTGGCCCCTGAGGCCCTAAATAAAAACGAACACAAGTTGTGCTTTTTATATTTCCAAGTAGGCCGCATGAAGCCAGAAGACGTCGGGAAGAACATCGGCCCAGCAGAGAAAGAGAAGACCACCACCAGTTGTTTTGTTGTGTTTATTAAGAACCATGGTGACTGCGCACCGGGTGGTGCTTTTGGTGCTTTGTGGTGCTTTTGGGTGCTTTGGTGGTATTGGTACTGGTGCATCGATGCAATGCGTGCTGTCTCCTCCCTCCCAACAGGAATTTCTTTTTCTTGTTCCCTAAGAAAGAAACAAAAAAAAAAAAAAACACAGGTCCTGGGTTGCGTTGTAAATAAGAAATCACGTCATTGTAAATAATGCTCCCCACCGTAAATGTATAGTTTGAGAATAATTCCGTAATTCGGTTAGCTGTGGGCTTGAGTCTGTTAGACAGGGTGCAATGCAATAGGGGGACATACTTATTTGTGTTTTAAGATTGTCACACTCAGGGTCAGGTTAATTGTAGAGGGAATTACACCTACGTGTCACACTAAGTTAAAGTTTAGTAGGCCCGAGGACGGGCCTGAAGAAAGGAGGGTGCAGTGTAACGATTTTGAGAAGTGTAACGGTTTTTTTTGAGAAGTGTAACAATAACAATGGTGCAGTAACAATTTTGGAGGAAGTGTAACGAATGTGAAAACGTTACAATGTGAACGTTACAAAAGTATGGTAACACCCTGTTAATGTAAATAATGGTCGCAGCCATCCTCCTAGTTAATTCCATGAAACTTACACGCAGGTCACGATATATCTTTTAAATAGTGTATTTCCTTATTCCATGTAGGCTAAATATGTGTTTCCCACTAGATTGACTTTGCATTGTATCAAACAAAATAAGCGTAGGCCCTTCCAATTTCGCCAAACATCTCCGCTCTCCAAAGTTCCTTTCAAAAGGGGAGTTGTTTTCAATCCCGCAGGCCGCCATTGCCCATGTGCTAATCTCGGAGAAGAAAGGCGTGTCTCCACCTCGTCATAAGAGGGGAGGAGTAAGCCAGCCCTAACAGCCAATCAGCACCGCGGTGAGCGACCCGTTAGGCGTGCCCTCGGAGCCGGCGGCTTAATTCCACCCGAGGTGATAAAAGCGACTGTAAGGGACTGCTTTACCAGATGACTTGGGAGATGACCTGGGAGATGAGCAAAGAGGCGGCACCAAGAGGAGCGGTGAGATGCGAAACGCTCCAAGCCAAAGAGGAGAGGTACTCGGCAAGGAAACCAGCTTTGGAGAGACGCGCTGAAAGGAGGGAGACGGCTCCACCACAAGAAGAGGAGCAGGTGTGCCGAACCAGCGCGTGACGTCTACCGCAGCGGATACGCGACGGAGGGTTTTCCCGCCAAAACTGCGAGGAATTGAGAGCTGCTGCCTCCGACTTTGCCTCCCTCTCAAGCAATCCACCTCAAGCCCTACCTGCCTGCAATATCCCCTGTGTAAGTGTGAACGTCCTGTCCTGCTCGTTGTCTTGGGGTTAAGTAAAAATGAATAGTGTAAGTTAACGATTCGCTGTGTTACTGCTTCTTCCATCCATTGCTTGTGTGTGTATAATAAATCTGTTCTTCCTCCGTATTCTTCTTCTTCTTCTTTTTCATTCTCTTTCGGTCGCTTTAGAGGTTTCCCGATTGAATATCTGTGGGGCGATCTGGTCAACGTCGGGTGGAATCGGGTTCTAATCGGGGAGTAACTGTTCGGACGCGGTTAAATACACCACCGCTCGGTCAATATAACATCTAAAACCGCGTCTGTAACAATATATATATATATATATACTATATGTATGTATATATATATATATATATATATATATATATATATATATATATATATATATATATATATATATATATATATGTATATACACTAGCCGAAAGCACCCGGTGTTGCCCGGGTTGTTTTGAACGAATTTACTGTTATAATTCAGCTTTTACTCGCAGCCGTAGAAGATTGACTACTATAATTCAGCTCAGCTTTTAATTGTGAAATGGGCCCAGGCCGGCCGAAGCGGCCTCGACCGGCCTTGCCTGTAACCTTCCCGGGTCCGGCTCGACATTTTTGGTTCTTTTTGAATGAATTTACTGCATAATTCAGCTCTTACTCGTGGCCGTAGAAGATTGACTGCTATAATTTAGCTCAGCTTTTAATTGCGAAATAGGCCTGGCCCAACCGAGGTGGGCCTCGACCGGTCTTGCCACCTAGCCTATAACCTTCCCGGGGCCTGTCCCGACATTTTTTGTTTCAGAGGTTTCCTCCTATCTTTCACCGTTCAGGAGATTAGCTTGCGCAGAAAAACTAACAAAAACTTTCTCTTATAATATTGAGATAAGATTGCGGTTATAAGAAGGAAACAGTTATAAGAAACGCCGACTTGAGGTTGTTTCTGCCAAAGGGGTCAATACCACCTATTAGAGCCAAGGGTGTACTTACTTTTTCCACATGCAAATTTGCATTTATGTTTATTTAAATTATACAATGGACTACAAAATGTAAATGTTTCATGATATTTGTTATATTATATCACCTTTATCTATCAATATTGTTGAAATGAAGATCAAATAGCTGTATGTTGAAATATGGGTGTACTTACTTTTTCACGTGACTGTGTGTGTGTGTGTGTGTGTATATATATATATATATATATATATATATATATATATATATATGTGTGTCACGCTACCAGATTCTTGTACCAGATGCGCTAAACATCTACTGCGTATAAACGCCGTTGAAAGCCGGCGCCGCGTGTTTCACCGTTTTCGCTTCCGGATTGATCGTTTATCAGCAATAAACTTCCGTAAATATACCTTTATTGGACACAGTTTCGTCTTATATTTCACCCATCGACGGAAAAATATACGATCTTTCGTTCTATGACAGTGGCATTACCTGTTATGACCGTTGAAGCCTGAATTTTGCTTCGGACTCGACGGTCATTTTCCGCGATTCAGTGGCAACAGTCGCCTGGTGGCGCACTAGTCGCTACATGTGTTTGTTTAGATAATGATTAATGATACTGATAATGAATAATACTGATACGTGACTGATAATGATTGAGACAGTCATCATAGTTTGTGCAATTGATAAGACCTGTACATGCTGCTCAGTGCTGTGCATCCAGTGTGCATATATTTTATTCATATACTGGACAAAGAATATCGTTTACTGAACAATGCTGTACTTGTATGTACTTTGTGAATTAGGCTCACAAGATAATGACTTGATCTTTGAATCACACTTCTGGCTGCCAACTTAATATCCTGTGGTGTTTTCAATTGTAAGTAGTATGATGCCACATGCATTTCTTGGCCTTCATGGATAAGTCAAGCCTAGTGTACATACATCTTGTAAATGGGGCTTCACCAAACATGTGTGTGAAAATTCTATACATGTAGGCCTGCCTACTCTTCATTTTGCATTGATATTTTGGCATGACAGCTTGGGCTAGCGTACAGATGGCGGGAAATACTGATTTACAGTATTTGTGTACAGTTGCAATGCAGATTATGCTTGAAGATTCAATGCAGATTATGATGTACATAATAAATACAGCAGTATTAGAAGAAACATGTGCGTGTTTGTTTCCCATAAATTCCAATTAAAATCAGTGCTGGTCACAATTTATTTGCTCGGAAAAAAAGTGAAAAATACAGAATATTGGCAAGGTGCTAAAAAAATAATTGGCACTCGGCCAATAACTCTTATGGTACTTTTATTTACTTTACTTGTCCAACATAATGCTTGAAAAAACCTTTAAACCCTAGAAATTGATTCTGATTGTAAATTACTGGTTGGTATTTTTTGCGAAATTTTCTAGATTTCCTGGCATGAAAAGTTGAAAAACTTGACATTTTTGGGAACACATGAATATTTAAATTTTTGTTTTAATGAATTTGTAATTGCCCAATTTGACCAACCCTGCTATTTTATGAAGGTACAGGGTTGGTACTTTAATGCTGCAGGTATAACTCAAAATCCATAATTTGAGCATCTGGTACAAGAATCTGGTAGCGTGACACACACACATATATATATATATATATATATATACACTAGCTGAAAGTGGGTCAATACCACCTATTAGAGCCAAGGGTGTATACCATGAAATGAGATAGAAAATAATGTATAATCAGTTATGAGGTTAGTTACCCACACAATACCGAAAATTCGGTGAAAAATGAAATGAAAAAAATTAATAAATAAATAAATAAATAAAACGAAAAAAATATAATTAAAAATCGAACTCCGTGGGGCTCGACACATGACATTGGCCTAACCAAATACCGAAACCCCTGTCAGTTTCACCAAACCTCTCGGAGAAGATGTAGCTTGAACTCGATTACCCCTTAAAAAGACATCTTTTTCGGGCGTGGCTCCGCCCACAATGGGCGCAATACGCCCACTCTCGGCAGGACACAACTAGATCATTATATCAACCTCCCACCCAAATTTCATCAAGATCAGATGATATCATCGGGTAGTTATGCTGCGGACTGACACACACACACACACACACACACACACACACACACACACACACACACACACACACACGACGAATATAGTGGTCACTTGATAACTCGTGAACCAAAAACAAGCAATGTAATAACAGAAGAAACACAACCAGACAGGTGTCAGACAGACATAAACTCCAACTACCTTTGGTGGCAGAGGTAAAAAAGAAAAAAATATAGGCTAGAAAAGAGAACAATGGGAGACAGACAACTAGCCAAACGATGCAGTCTGAAATTGTCATCAGCACTGAGCAGGGCAAAAAAGTTAAAATATTTGTCTTACTGATGCTACTAAAGCAGACACAGTGACTGGTGTGAAGTCACTTCTGTGCTAAGAAGTTTAAAAAAGCAAAATAAGATCATGACTTCAAGTTCAGTAAAACTGCAAAAACCTTGAGTGTCAGAGACAGAAAGAAACAAAGTTAAAATAGTATTTGGCAAGATTCCAGGAGGAATGGAAGTTAATAAAAGAAAAAACGAAAGTTACAAATGAAGCAAAGACAGAAGCACTGAACAAAAGCAACAACAACACCAAAACAAGAAAAAACGTACAAACGGAAAGATAGATTCAGACAGGTGAAAACCCCGACTAAAAAAAAAACCCATCAATCCAGAGTGATATTTACACAGGACAATGCCAGTGACCATACTCCAAAAGATGTGGAAGGGTGGAGAAAGAGATCTCGACTCAAAATCACACAACGTAGGAGAGGCAAGAAAAAATATCCCGTGACAGAAGGTTGCAGATTGGCAGCAGTTCATTAGCTGATGGTGTCAAGGCTGCAGTGGTAGAACCCTGGCAGATGGTCTCTGCAAGCCTCTCCAAATATTTCTCCTGATTTGATGATCACCCTTGTGCCACCTGCTATGTAACTTTAACACCACAGGGAGTCCTGAGAAAGTTTCCACTGTCAAACTTATCAGAAGCCATGGGTCGGTAGGTACCAGGACTAGAATCTTGACACCTACTCCAAATCACAAAATTTTGTGAGGCAAATATTCATTGCACTATAAACTTGCATCAATATGTACATTTGTTTCACGGTTAGGCAATGTGGTATGGTTAAGTATGTGTGCGTGTGTGTGTGTGTGTGTGTGTGTACATATATATATATATATATATATATATATATATATATATACAGACTTGGCATTTAATATGGAATATTTTTTTGGTGGGGGTGAACTTACTTTTCAAGTTGACTCGGAACCAAAAGTTCATTGGAATTATGTTGAAATTATTCTAGATTTTGTTAATGTGACCTTTAAAAGAAACAAAAGCCACATTTGACATTTCGAAGCAAATAAATTGATCCTTGAAAGTGATGTAAACTGATATCGAACTCAATTCACG
Organism: Myxine glutinosa; assembly: GCF_964187855.1. Lineage (NCBI taxonomy): Eukaryota > Metazoa > Chordata > Myxini > Myxiniformes > Myxinidae > Myxine > Myxine glutinosa. The sequence continues at coordinate 89,024,151 of NC_136261.1, read as the reverse complement.
GACAGTACTGTGTTAAACTTCTGTACGTTTTCCAAAAGTATTTCTTTATTTTGCACATTAGCCAAATTTTTTTTAAACAAAAACACAAGTTAAATTACGACTGGGATTACGGACAGTAAAATGACGGTTCAGTACGTCGTGTAACCCCCACGAGCATTCAGGAGAGCACGTACATGTCGAGGCATGCTGTTCACGAGATTTGCCAAGGTTTGGACAGGAATCGCTTGCCACGCATTGACAATAGCCTGCTGCAATTCACGCACAGAGGTCGGCTGCTGGTCCAAGTGGTCGATTTGATGCGTTAATTCTGCCCACAAGTTCTCTATCGGATTCATATCCGGGGACTGGCAGGCCACTCCATATGCTCTACACCACGGTCAGCAAGAAAGTGTTGGATCATGCGAGCACGATGAGGCCATGCATTGTCATCTTGGAAGACAAAGTTTCGTCGAAAGGCTGCACGAGCAAATGGAAGCCATGTTTCTTCCAGAATGGCCCTGTACTTGAACTGGTTCAGGTTTCCATTCAGAACAACCAGGTCAGTTTTTCCCCCTGCATGAAAAGCAGCCCAAACGGTCACCCCACCACCTCCAGCTTGGACTCTTGGCACTATACAATCTTCGTTGTAGGCTTCATGCACTTGTCTGCGCACTCGGACATGGCCATCTTGACGATAGACCAGAAATCAAGACTCGTCACTGACGATCACGTGATTCCAGTGTCCTGGCTGCCATTGACGGTGCTCTCTGGCCCACTGCAATCGGCGCTGGCGGTGTTGTCTTGTCAGGCATGGCTTTCTCAGGGGACGCCTGGCACGATAGCCTGCTTGAACCAGTCGTTGGTTGACGAGCCTTCTGGATACAGGCACATTTGTCCGTTGCTGCCACTCAGCCCTAAGCCGATTAGCTGACTTGGTACGGCCATTGCGGACTAACCGGTGCAGCTGGCGATCATCCCTCCTTGTGGTTCTGCGGGGACATCCTGGCCTCGATATTGGAGGAGGAACACCCCTCTGAGCATTTCGTTTCGGGATCTTTGACACCTGACCTTGAGTGATGCCATACTGCCGAGCAATAGCACACTGTTTCATGCCGGAATTTCGTAAAGCCACCACTCCATGACAAACAGCATTGTCGAGTTGACGGACCATGTCCAGAGGAAGCGGCAATAACTTTTGTAGACGTGCTGCAGTTGTTTTCCACTCATACTCAATACAGAACGCAACAACCCTTATATACCCGATTGTGAAGCCAATCGTCAAATGTACCTGTCTGTACATTTTGTCACGCCACCTGTGATATAATCCTGTTATTGACTTCTTGCTGCGACAGACAATCAGTGACATGGTTCTTTTAACAAAGAAATCACCGAAGCGTAAAAGAAACTCACCAGATTGATATACTGAGTTAAGAAAGTAAACCCAAGTCAAGAAAAAAAAAAATATTCCATATTAAATGCCAAGTCTGTGTATATACATATATTCAGAAAGTATTCAGACCCCTTCACTTTTTTCACATTTTGTTATGTTGCAGCCTTATGCTGAAATCGTTTAAATTCATTTTTTCCCTCATCAATCTACACTCAATACCCCATACTGACAAAGAGAAAACAGGATTTCAGAAGGTTTTGCAAATTTATTAAAAAGAAAAAACTGAAATATCACATTGACATAAGTATTCAGACCCTTACCTCAATACTTAGTCGAAGCACCTTTGGCAGTGATTACAGCCTCGAGTCTTCTTGGGTATGACGCAGCAAGCTTTGCACACCTGGATTTGGGGATTTTCTGCCATTCTTCTATGCAGATCCTCTCAAGCTCTGTCAGGTTGAATGGGGACAGTCGGTGGACAGCGATTTTCAGGTCTCTCCTTAGAGATGTTCGATTGGGCTCAAGTCAAGGTTCTGGCTGGGCCACTCAAGGACCTTCACAGAGTTGTCCCTATGCCACTCCTGCGTTGTCTTGGGTGTGTGCTTCGGGTCATTGTCCTGTTGGAAGGTGAACCTTCGGCCCAGTCTGAGGTCCTGTGCGTTCTGTTTCAGGTTTTCATTAAGGATATCTCTGTACTTTGCTCCGTTCATTGTTTCCTCAACCCTGACCAGTCCCCCAGTCCCTGCTGCTGAAAAACACTCCCACAGCATAATGCTGCCACCACCATGCTTCACCGTTGGGATGGTATTGGGCAGGTGATGAGCGGTGCCTTGTTTCTTCCAGACATGACGCTTAGAATTTAGGCCAAACAGTTCAATCTTGGTTTCATCAGACCACAGAATCTTGTTTCTCACAGTCTGAGAGTCCTTTAGGTGTAGTCAGGTTCACTATGTTTTTTCGTTCAAAATCATGGTAGATTAGCAAACCTATACATTTTTGGAAACGTTATTACATGGAAAATCTGAAAATCAATGTTTACATTTGCCAATTCCGACCAATTCGATTCGACCAATTCGACCAATCGACCAATTCCATTCGACCAATTCGACCATTCGACCATTCGACCAATCGTTTCGATCGGCCATTCGACCATTCGACCAATTCGATTCGATTCGATTCATCGAATTCGATTCGATCGACCATTCGACCAATTCGATTTGCCAATCAATTTGACCGACCTTTGCTTGTGTGAAATGGACTGTGAAAACGATGCGGACTATATTGTCGGATACGACACACAGGACAGTGATGACGAACTCTAAATGGCATATTCTGTAATCGTGTATGTTTGATGCCATTGACTGCCTGTGTATATTTTGTCATTGACTGCCTGTGTAGATGTGAAGTTATACTGACTGCATGTGTATGTATGATTTTGCTGACTGCCTGTGTATGTTTGGTGATATGAATTATTGTGACACATTTTGATGTTATAACTGCCTGTACAAAATGATAACATGTATTTGATTATGCAACTTATCGCGAATATAAAGACAGTATTTTGCAATTCAAAACCTTTGATTCGTGTCTTACCATTCCCCATAGCACTAATTTGATACTTTCATTGGATTCCTTGTCCCTGAAAATATAGGTTTAGTATATTTTAAAAAGTTTTTAGGGTAATTAGAGGCAGAAATAGAACAAAATATGTATTTTACAGTGGCCATTTTGAAAATCCAAAATGGCCACCATACAGGTATCTCTCCAAATGTAAACATTGATTTTTAGTTTCCTTATGCTATAACCTTTCCAAAAATGTATAGGTTTGCTAATCTACCATGATTTTGAACGAAATATAATTTATTGACATAGTGAACCTGACTAGTGCTTTTTTTCAAACTCCAAGCGGGATTTCATGTGTCTTTCACTGAGGAGAGGCTACTGCCTGGCCAATCTGCTAGAATGCCCAGATCAGTGGAGTGTTGCAGTGATGGTTGTCCTTCTGGAAGTTTCTCCCATCTCTACGCAGGATCTCTGGAGCTCAGCCAGTGACCATCGGTTTCTTGGTCACCTCTCTTACCAAGGCCCTTCTCCCCCGATTGCTCAGTTTGGCCGGTCGGCCAGCTCTAGGAAGAGTCCTGGTTGTTCCAAACTTCTTCCATTTAAGAATTATGGAGGCCACTGTGCTCTTGGGAACCTTCAATGGAGCAGAAATATTTTTTGTAGGCTTCCCCAGATCTGTGCCTCGACACAATCCTGTCTCTGATCTCTGCAGGCAGTTCCTTCCACCTCATAGCTTGGTTTTTTCTCTGATATGCATTGTCAGCTGCGAGACCTTATATAGACAGGGGTGTGCCTTTCCAAATCATGTCCAATCAATTGAATTTACCACAGGTGTACTCCAATCAAGTTGTAGAAACATCTCAAAGATGATCAAGAAAAATGGGAGGCATCTGAGCTAAATTTCAAGTGTCGTAGCAAAGGGTCTGAATACTTATGTCAATGTGATATTTCAGTTTTTTCTTTTTAATAAATTTGCAAAACTTTCTAAAATCCTGTTTTCTCTTTGTCATTATGGGGTATTGAGTGTAGATTGATGAAGGAAAAAATGAATTTAAACGATTTCAGCATAAGGCTGCAACATAACAAAATGTGAAAAAAGTGAAGGGGTCTGAATACTTTCTGAATACTTTCTGAATATATATATATGTATTCGGCTGGCCCAAGGCTCTAGGGTAAAATCTCACAGTCTGAAATATACCACTCCTACCCGATGCCCTTGTTCCATTAGACCATAGGAGTTGGAAAACTAAAAATCAAGACGATTGGATTGCATTTAGAGGTCGCTCCAAATGACGACTTTTAATGTTTATGTTGTTATATACCCTGTTGTTGTCAGTTGAGTGGGTGTATTCTTTCCATTGTTCAGTGTGATATTTTCTACGCTGTCTGTTGTTGTAGATATTTATGTTTCTGCCTGCGTTTTGCGAGTGACTTTTTGAATATTTGAATTTGCCTCCAACTGTCGTGATTGGACTTCTTCTGCTTTAATGTCGTTGTCATATATGAAGAATTTTGTCAGTTTTTGATTCATTCCGTCTCATGGTTGTGGTGAGGCAAGAACGATGTCAATGACAAGGAGTTCGTCCGAAGTTTGGCTTCTCAGAAAAGCCCAGTCCAGTATCAAAGGCGCCGGTTTGCCTATAAAAGGCAGTGTGCTCCGGCTCTTTGCTCACCACCATGTGGAGAATGGGATGAGTGTTCGAGAGAGCGCAAAACTCACAATCCAAGCTGTCAATGAGTTCTGGGAGAAAGCCGGTATTCCCACCCAGCGCTCTGATAATGCCACAACCAACCTCACGAAGCAATGGAACGCTTACCTCCTTCTGAAGAAGAATCGCGGTCGAAAGAGAGATTCAGACCGTGCTAAGGAGGAAATATTAATGGCAGACCTACATGAACTTTTCGACATTGCTCATCAAGATGCACTCAGACTAATGAAGAATGAGAAGGACAAGCAGTTTCTCCTCATGCAGCGGGATGACCCGCAGAGTTGTTCTATGGCTGGGATGGATGTCATGCAAGCCAAAAAAGAAACCCGCAAGCAAAAGCGCAAGGCCGCCGAGGACGCGTGAAAGCAAAAGGCAAACACTTTGCCAAGTTCCTTTGAAACAGCCGGCCCTTCGGGGAATGCTGCCAGCAGCGAAGAGGAGAGCGGCGAAAACGATTACGATGAGTACCGACCAAAGCTGCAGCTGTCGTCTTCCAAGCGCAAGTACCACCGCACGGTCATCACTCCAGAAGTAGCGGCTGCGATGGACCGAGTGAAAATGTCGGACCGTGGCGCCACTTTTGTAACAGCGGCCGTCGTTCAGGGCCTCGGCTGCAACCTTAACGATGTCACACTGTCCCAAAACACTATCCAACGCACCCGGAACACTGCTCAGAAAGCCGTCTCAGACATCGTCAAGCACCGCTTTTCCCCCAAGCAGCTGCTGCAGTTGCACTGGGATGTAAAGTTAATTCCCGACATTTCCGGAGGAAAGGAGTTGGTGGATCGGGTCGCCATACTGGTGACTGGCTGCAACGAGAAGCAGCCCTTGGAAGTACTGAAAATGGGTTGGGGAAACGGCCAGAACCAGGCCCAAGCCTGTCTTCGTGGGTTGGAGGAGTGGGGGATTGCCGATCTCGTGCGAGGATTGGTGTTTGACACCACTGCATCCAACACCAGCCTGAAGCTGGGAGCATGCACATTCATTGAAGAGGCTCTGGGCCGAGAGCTGATCTGGATCGCGTGCCGCCACCAAGTGTACGAAATCGTACTCGTCGCTGTTTTTGCCGCTGCCCTTGGGCCATCGGACGGCCCCAACATCGTGCTCTTCAAGCACTTCCAGAAGGCGTGGGTATTCATCGATAAGGCGGAGGTCAGCGTAGCGGAGGACGAGCTCTTCCCGGGTCCACTGGGCGTCATGCGCGAGGAAGTTAAGGCATTCTACGTCACTGCTGTCCAGGAAAGCCAGGTGTGCGAGGATTATCATGAGCTGCTGCAGCTTTCCATGGCGTTCCTGAGTGGTGGGGATTACATTCCTCCATTCCACGCTCCCAGGGCCATGTACAATGCCCGGTGGATGGATGGCCAAGGCCATCTCCACACTGAAGATGCTTTTATTCCAGTCGCAGTTCAAGCTGAATGCGCATGAGAAGGTGAGGCTGACACAAGTGGGAGTATTCGTTGCTCTCGTTTACGCTCGCTTCTGGCATGAGGCCTCGCTGGCCGAGCGCGCCCCTCGCAATGACATCCAATTCCTCACTAGCGTCAGTTACTTCCCCAATAGCCCCATGCGCGATGTGGCAGCGAAAACATTTCGGCGGCATCTGTGGTATTTTTCGGAACACCTCTTCTGCCTCGCCCTTTTCGATGATCGCGTGCCCAATGTGACCAAAGAGAGAATGGTCGCCAACTTCTGTCGGCATGCCGACCCTCAGGTACTCAGGCGTTTTGATGGCAAAACCTTCGACCTGCAAACACCGCTGGAAAGCTACGTGTCGACCAGGTCGATGCTGCTGTTCGACCTCCTGGCCTCAGCCGGCCGTGAGAAGGCAGCGATATTCCTGGCCAAACCACCCGCTGCTTGGACGACCGATGCAAACTACATGGAGCTGAGCGCTGAAATTGAGACCGGAAGTTCACTGGAGTGGCTAAGAAACAAAAATATAAATGTCCTTGAGTGGCCCAGTCAGAGCCCAGACCTCAATCCAATCGTGAATCTGTGGCATGACTTGACAATTGCTGTCAATCAACGCTCTCCATGCAACTTGACTGAGCTTGAACAGTTTTGTACAGAAGAACGGGCAAATATTGCACAATCAAGGTGTGCAAAGTTGGTAGAGACCTATCAAGATATTATAGTTTTGTATTATTTATTAATTTTTCAGAAATTTGTAGAATTTGTGTTTCACTTGGAAGTTGTGGGTTATGATGTATAAATAAAGGTGGAAAAGGCTGATTTAATGCAATTTGTTTCCAGGCTATAAGGCAACAAAAGGTGAAAATTTTGAAATGGGGTGTGGACTTTTTATAGGCACTGTGTGTATATATATATATATATATATATATATATATATATATATATATATATATGTAGTTTCAGTTTTGGAAAGACCCCAGAGAGTTACATTCAACACATAAATTAACCCTGGAGTTTGGATATTTACATAGTCATTCTGTTTAGTTCGGTTATCCTTCCCCTTGTATGAGGGACAGGGAAATGCATTGTGTGTGTATAGCAGGTCAGAATCCCTCCCTTTGTTTTTCTTCACTTTCTAAAATTCCATCTCTTCTTGTAGCCCTTTGAATCTCTTCCCAAATCTCTTAACCCCTCTCCATTATACAACCCCTGAGAGCACAATGATGCACACACACAAAGCAACATGCATTGAAAAACATACACATTATGTGTCATGTTACAACCCAAAATGTTATATTAAAAATCAAAGCCATTCAAGCCTGAGCACAATCAATAAGGGGAAAACTACATTTCCGGGCTCTGAGTGGCTGATCAGCGGAAGCTACATGGCCAATCCTCCCAGCAGCTATGTAGAATGAAAGGACTGGGTGCCCTCTTTTGAAGGAGTGACATGAGAAGGTCAAAGAGCGCTGGGGTGACCTTCACTTCCAAAGCTACGTCTCACCCAAGAGCTATAAAAGCCCGAGAATTTCAGGCATCTGGGCTACTACGCATCTGGAGAATGACACACGATAAGCTGTGCTGTGAGAACAAGCCTCTACATAGGGCGAACCTCTAAGAGGACGAACCTCTGCGTGAACGAGCAGGCTGGGGCCATGAGCAAGAGGGTGGATGGATAGCGGAGGTTCTCTGGACGTGTCAGCCAAACACACTTAATCACACTATCTTTCTCTCATATCGCTACTTCTAATTCGTTGACTTGAAATGCACAAATAGCTTAAACAATTACCTGGTAGTGGTAGTGCCTATACTGGCTACCAGTGGATTCCTGGTAGTGCCTCACTCCCAGGTGAGCACTTCCTGGGCTCGATCTGAGGAGATCCGGGGCAGTAGGTCTTCCTTTTATTTGCTTTGTTTTTGTATACTTGGTCGATGCTCATGGAAGAGCTAACACATAGAACATATAACAAAGGGAGCAGGAGACAAGAGGGGGCGAGAGAGGAAAGCACGACAACAGTAGAGAACAGGGACATCGGGAGATCTGTGGAAGAGAGAGGGTTGGAGCGGGGTACACGGGATAAACATGATGGACACGACAGGGGATTTCAGGAAAGTAAACAAGGAATTTAAAGAAGGTGGGTTTGGGGTGGATTAATGAAAGTAGAAAAGATCAAGGTTTTGGATGGGGAAAGACAAGAGGTGAACAGCTGTTTTAAAGACCTGGAGGAAGGAGTGGTTTTGAGAGAGCGTGGGAGTTTGTTCCAGAGGTGGGAAAAAAGAGGAATAAAAGAGTGAAGGTGAGCAGAGAGTCTTGATTTTGCTTTGGTTTGGTTTATCTTTTCTCTCTGTTTTATTACCAGAGGTTGACCAGGTCATCAACGTTTTGTGTGCTGGTTTGTTTCAGGCTGCAATTGGCAGCTGGTTGTGGATTACAGCATGTGAAGATAAAAAGGACCCTTAAAAATTAGTTTAGGGGGTCCTTTCCTTATTTGCTTTGAGGGGAGGGAGTTGTGGGGTTATGGGTGGGGGGCAGGAGGGTGGGGGTGAAAGGGTATTTTTTTTCTCCCTTCCCTTTGTTTAGTTACAGTTAGGTGTACTTTGTTTAGGATGCTGGAAGGGTTTATTGTTTGAAAATAATTTTATTGTTTATTGATTGTTGTTCTTGATTTTCTTTGATTTATGAATTGTTTATTGATTCGTGTTTTTCGAATTCTGTCTTTTGAAGTGATTTGACTTTTGTTTTTCTTTCTTGTGTCCGCCTTGTTTTTGATTTTGTATTGACTTGACATTTTCCAGGTGATTCGTCAATGTGCATGCCGTCCCTCAGATGGGCGTTAAACTGGTGGTCATCTTGTCTGCTGGCATTAGTTGGTAGAAAGTAAAGATCCAACAGTGTCCTTCGCAAAGAGTAGGCGAGCTAGATCGTATGCACCATGGCCAAATTCCTGCCCTAACCTGTGTTGAACATCAGGCCTGGCCAGACGGTTCATGAAAGATTTAGGCCAAGCTTCTCCCTGCCAACCCCACAATAACGTGGGGATAATCGTGGCCATTAAAGAAGAAAATTAATTTGGCTTTTTACCTATTTAATAATTAAAAAATTTCCCCATAAATCTCTGCAGGGGGTCACCCAGCAGGCACACGACGTTGTTTCAACGTCGAATAACGGTTGGAATGAGGTCGCGACGTCGGACAACCAAAACCCAACCACATTAATACCTACATCAAAACCCGACAGTCATTCAACGTTGTTTCACCGTTGGCAACTTGGCTTGATTTTTTTATCGAATAAATGACATTGTTGTGACATTGTATCAACGTTTATTCGACGTTGTTTCGACGTTGGAAAAATGACGTTGATCCAATTTGCAAATCCAACTCGTTTTCAACCTCGGGTCCACGTCGAATCTTGACGTTCATTCAACGTGGATCCAATGTCTGTGTGCCTACTGGGCTGGTCGTCTACTTCTTAGTGTCACAACGGACACTCTAACTATTACACCACCAAGGTTGGTGATGCCAAGCCATGGTGTATAATCCATGCTCTATTCTCCAAATTCTGAGTGTTAATGAAGGAAGCAATCTGCATGTATCATTTTTAAAATCTGGTACGATTCGGTCATGGTGGGTTGGAATCACCAAGCTCCCAGACTCAAAATAGCCAGTCTAACCATTATTCACCGAGTCTTATTTATTTCAGATGAAAATGTGCAAATAGAGAGAGAGAGAGAGAGAGAGAGAGTTTGAGAGAGAGCGAGAGCGAGAGCGAGAGCGAGAGCGAGAGCGAGAGCGAGAGCGAGAGCGAGAGCGAGAGCGAGAGAGAGAGAGAGAGAGAGAGAGAGACAGACAGAGAGAGAGAAGAGAAGAGGAGAGGAGAGGAGAGGAGAGAGAGAGATAGAGAAAGAGAGACAGACAGACAGAGAGAGAGAAGAGAAGAGGAGAGGAGAGGAGAGAGAGAGAGAGAGAGAGAGAGAGAGAGAGAGAGAGAGAGAGAGAGAGAGAGAGAGAGAGAGAGAGAGAGAGAGAGAGAGAGAGAGACAGACAGACAGAGAGAGAGAAGAGAAGAGGAGAGGAGAGGAGAGGAGAGAGAGAGTGAGAGAGAGAGAGAGAGACAAACTTTGACGTTTGTATCTTTTTATTATAAAAATAGAAAAGAAACCCCCCAACTTGGGGTCACATTCTCATTTCAAGGAGAAAAACAGACAAAAAAAATACAGTAAAATTACGTGCAAAACCTTTCACAAAACAATAAACGTTTCTCCAGGATTTTATAAATGACTTCTTTCACACACCATTTGGCCTCAAACTGTGGCAGCCTTCCTGTTATTGAAAAAAAAGCAAAGTCCAACTTTACACGGCTTGTCACAAGATTTTTAAACAAGAACAAGGCATTTTCCTCATTAGCTCCGAGACCATCAACTTTTCGTTTTCATGATTTATACACTGCCATTTTTGCCTGAGCAAGCAGGAAATTACCTAACACATCATTCGAATTTTTGTGTGAAATGTCCAAGCCATAAATGAAAACACAAGTGTTGAAAACCAAACCAATCCCAACAAAACAATTCTGAAGAAAAATAAATAAAGGAGGCAACCATTGACATTCAACAACGATATGGAAGAGATTTTCAGGCCTTTTACAAAAAGGACATTAATCTGCCAGGAGATTTGAAAAGTGGTGCAGCAAGTGGTTAGAAGGGAGGATGCAGTGTGCAAGTCTCCATTGGAGGTCGCCATGTCGTGGCGGTACAGGAGGATGATGGAAACCTTTCCAATTAGGAAAATACGGGGTGGGGGTGGGGGGACAAGGTAAGAGGTCCCTCTATCGAACCCTCTGCTGTCATTTGCCCTTGTAAAATAAATCTTATGCAACCCAAATAGAGGTCTTTTTGTTTCGGAAACCCATTGAAGCCTACGCTAAAAGGGGTACAAGGAGAGGAGTTAGCAAGAGAAAACTTGCAAATGAGTTCAGGAAAGGTAGAAGGGGAAGCACCTTGTTCATTGTCTGCTTGGCCTCGCTCCCAATTAGGTGCAAGCTGTGCATAGGTACGAAGCACACTACGTAACAATCGTGCCACAACTCTGGAGGATCGCACGCCAACCAGGCTTGCCAGTGCATCAGCTCCAATCCAACTGCCATTTGGGCTTAAAAGATCGGCAACCAATTTTATGTTCTTCGTGACAAAGCGTTGAACGAGACACCTGTCAGCAGGCATATCATGGAAATTGGAATTGTAAAACAAAGGCTCTATCAGGAACATTTGCTTTGTGTACGAATGATGAAAAATAGAGAGGGGAGACATATCGAGATGGGAAAGATCCATCAGGAATAGAGCGTCGTAATAGCCTAGTCTCCCCGCCTGCTGCAAAAGGTGACGAGCAATGTTAACCCATGGTGGAGAGGGGTGCGTGTACAGCATGTGTAGAACAACCGAAAGTCGAAAGGCCATTACCCGGATCTTTATGTCAACCAGGCCTTGGCCTCCATCGGTCAGTGGCAAACTGAGGACCTCGGGTCGCAACCAGTGCTTTCCAACCCATAAGAAAGAAACAAAGCACTTCTGGAGCTGTTGAAGCAACACTACCAGAGGGTGCAGCACAAAGTACCTGTGCCATAGGGTAGAGGCCACCAAACTGTTGATCACCAAGACCCTTCCACGATAAGACAGTTCTGTGTTCAGACCTTTCCATTTTTGCAGTTTTCCTTCAACAAAATCCGACAGACAAGCCCAATTCTTTGCTACTGTGGTGTCATTACCCAAGAACACTCCAAGGTATTTCACGCCATCAATGGCCCATGAGAGAGGAGCAAGAAGTCTTGGTGCCAAGTGACACGACGGGCCAAGCCAAAAGGCGCTCGTTTTGTCCCAATTCACTTTGGCTGAAGAAGCCTTTTCGAACACGGATAGACAATTACGGACAACGTTAATGTCATTGAGGTTCCACACAAAGACACACACATCATCGGCATATGCCAGCACCTTAATGGGTCGTTCAAGATGAGAAACTCCAACCCCGGTTAGTCTAGCATGCAAATAAACCAGTAAGGGTTCGATAGAGAGAGCATAGAGCAAGCCAGTGAGGGGGCAACCATGTCGAATTCCCCTGTTAACAGGCAAGGGTGTAACAAGTTCATTGTATATTTTAAGCACACTAGAAATATTATTGTACAGCATCTTAATATAAGAAATGAAGGTCGGACCAAGTCCAAACCGTTCGAGCACTTTGAAGAGGTACCAATGATCAACGCGGTCAAAGGCCTTCTCCTGATCAAGGAGAAGAAGTCCCAAATCTGTGGGGTTTTCTTTGCACAGTTCGATCATGTCTCTTACAAGGGAGATGTTGTCATCGATGGAGCGTTTTGGTACACAATAGCATTGGTCATCTTTCAACAATGAGGAGTAAGTCGTGATGCCAGGGCTTTCGAGAATAACTTATAGTCTGCGCATAACAAAGAGATTGGGCGCCAGTTTTGAATATAGAGCAAGTTTCCTTTCTTTGGGAAGGGGGGTGAGAATAGCCCGTCAGCAACTCTGAGGGAGCTCTCCAAGCTGGCACCTTGCGTTTAAGGTGTTGAGGAGTTCGGGACCCAATAGATGCCAGAATTTCTTATAAAATTCAGTTGTAAGTCCTCCAGTCCCGGCGCTTTCCCAACAGCAAGGCTGTGCTGAGCGGCGCCAAGTTCGTCCAAAGTAATGGGCCCCTCCAGGTGGGAACGTCCACCTTCACACAACACTGGCAGGCCTATGGAGATAGAGGCGACACTGACAGGATTTATTTGCTCCATCGATTATATTTTAGAGAAATATTCCTTTGTGAAAAGTTTGATAACTGATTGGTTGAAAATGATGGATGGGTCTGCCAAACGCAGTTGAGAGAGCTGTTTGTTCGGAAGGCGTTTCTCTAAAGAGAAAAAAAGACTTAGTTGGTATGTCTGCCTCATTAAGGTGCTGCACCCTCATCCGAACTAAGGCACCACGTGCATTCCTCTCAGTTATTTCTTTCAATAAAGACTGTTTTTCAGTTAAGGCTCTTTGCACATTATTATTTTGTCCTGTGACCCTCTGAAGATGTAAAATCTCCGATTGCAATAATTTTTTGGCTTCATAATCATCCCTTTTTGAGAAGCTCTGGTATTGTTGGCAGAAACCATTGATTTGGGCTTTTACTAAATCCCACCACACCAGTGGGTTAACAGAACAGCTTAACTTCCGTTCCAAGAGATCTGTTCAGAAAGATTCAAAAGCCTGAATGAAATTGAAGTCTTCTATTAAACTATTGTTGAATTTCCAGTGAGAACTCCCTGGACATGGTTTAGAGAGTTGAACGAATGCTCGAGCTGGGGAGTGATCGGAGAAACCGGAAGGCACGATGACAGATTTGCAAACTCCATGTAACAGGTGAGAATTTACATAAACGCGATCAAGCCTCGCAAGTGAGATGTGGTTGTTGGAACAACAGACACCATGTGTAGGATTGATCAGAAGGGTGCTGCAAGCGCCAGACATCATGGAGATTATATTTCGCAATGATATTCGCAAAAAGTTTTGCAGTACATGGTTGGGGTTCCGGCCCGTTTCGGTCACATGAGGCATTAACAGTACAGTTAAAGTCGCCACCAATAATTAGACAAGTCTGCAAATCCAGTGTTTGGAGGAACTTTCTCAGTTCAGCGAAGAAGGAGATCCGGTCACCATTTTTGCTTGGAGTGTACATATTAAGGATTGTAAACTTGACCTGATTGATATAGAAGGTCACAGAGGCAAGATGGCCATCAATGATATTCGCAAATTGAAGCGAGGATGGTTGGAAATGTTTCCCTATGACGAACATGATTCCTGCCTTAGATGAGAAGCTGTTACTAAAGAAACACTCCTTATCCATAATGAGTCGCCACTGAGCCTGGACAGATCTGACGGCATGGGTCTCCTGCAACAAAGCTATGTCGAGACCGTTAGCGTCTATCAGTTGCTTGGTCTGGATTTGGCGAGTGAACATCCACCACCATTGGCATTTACTGTTCCAATCTTGAAACTCACCATGAGTTAACTTAAGAGTCTTTTTTGCCTTGGTGATAAATTTTCTTAAACGGTGACAATGTGTCTGACGAAAGTTGAATGAGTCAGGCCTGCGTATAATAGCCTGAGCACACTCAAGGAAGGACGGTAAATCTGGAAAGTATTCTGTTTAGTTTACAATGCGTTTCCTGTTCGTATTTTGCAAGAAAAGCCTTATTTGTTCAGGGGAAGTAGGACCTTGACTGGTAAGCTTCTCCACTGCCTCCACCTGGTTGTTTGCTTCCTCCAGGTCAGAGTCAGTTTTAATTTCCGAATCACACAGGCTTGTATAATCCTGCATGTCAATACTGTCATCAATATCGGCACGTGGATCTGCACTGGTTGTAACATCTGTGTGCTCTCCCACCGTGGGAACATTGCTTTGTGGAATAACAGCAATAATCTGTGGATTTGGTGAAATAGAAACAGCATCAGCAGATGCAGCGTTGTTGCTTCCCCCGACTGCAACAACCTCTGATGGTGTGGTGATATCTAGCACAATAGGAGTCTCTTGCAAAACATTGATTTCTGCGATTCCAACTTCACCAGGTGATGGACTGGGAGCAGTAACTGGGACAGTTTTGCTATTTTCTGCTGACAGGGATTCAGCATCATCATGTTTAGGATTAACATTTTCAAAAGTGACAGCAGGTTCATCACCAGTGGTCTCATCAGGTTCATCACCAGTGGTCTCATCAGGTTCATCACCAGTGGTCTCATCAGGTTCATCACCAGTGGTCTCAGCAGGTTCATCACCAGTGGTCTCAGCAGGTTTACCACCAGTGGTCTCAGCAGGTTCATCACCAGTGGTCTCAACAGGTTCATCGCCAGTGGTCTAAGCACAATCATCAGAGGACTTTCCAATAGTCGAGTCCATAACAGGTGAAACGATTCCATTTGATTTGTTAACAGGTAAAACAGTCCCTGCAGGTGGAACGTCTATGTCCTCACATGAAAGGGGGCCGAACTTGTTGGCTGTAGGTACAGGGTTTGTCCCAGGTAAGCCTTGTTGAGTGGCATCGGTCACAACTGGGGGGATGTTACCGACAGGTTGCTTATTGTTAAATGCTACCTTTTCTGAGTTAAATGACCCTTGGGAAAGGTCTTTCTCTTCCTTGACGGAACAATGGTGAAACCATCCCCGACGTTCGTTGTGCTGTTTGGATTATCAGCATCTTCCAGAATCATGACATTGAACTTACAATATGGACTGCCATGTTGCTGCAGAGAAAGCTTAAAGGACAAAGTTACAGCCAGATGATCAGAGAAAAGAGAAGGCACGATATCAGATTTCAATAACTTGTCAAGCATTACAGTATTGACATAAATTACAGTATTGACGTACGTCTAGACCAAGTAAACGGACGTTGCATCGGGTGCTGAATACGCCAGACATCTATTAATCCCGTCGTCTTAATGATTTTCTCTAAGGGTTTGGCAGATCTAGGATGTGCCTCCGCACTGTTTCTGTCTAAAACAGGGTCAAGAGTGCAATTAAAGTCATCACTCATTATCAAAGAACAATTAAAAAGTCAATTGTACTAAGAAAATCCTCTAATTTTAGAAAGAAGTTGTGCCTTTCAGCATTCTTACTGGGAGCATAAATGTTTACAAAAACAAAGATTTGATTACTGGCAGTGAATTGAAGACAAGCCAGATGTCCGGGAATTACTTCATTAGGTATATTGAACTTGTGAGAGCATTAATGAGGAAGAGACAAAGTAAGCAATTCCAGCAGTGAGACAATTTATATCACTAAAGAACCATTGGCCCTTCATTGGCCTTCTCCTCTGGGCTTGGGCGTTCGGATCTCCATGCGTTTCTTGCAGTAACAAGACATCCAGGTGCGCAAACGCCATGTCAGATCTTTCACCTGAACTTTGCGTTCTAAACTAGCACCACCGTTAATGTTTGGACTGCCAAAACTAACACTCATTCTTTCGGAAAAAGAAAGAAGATAAATAACTCAATAAATAAAACAACCGATAGGGATGTCATTTAAGAAGCTCCTGCCAAGCTTTCTGGATCATTTTTCTTAACCTGTGCTTCTGAGCATCAGTGAAATTTGAGGTGTCAGGGTTACGCACAATTTCCTTCATTTCAATAATCAACACCTGAGAATCGGGGAAATTATCTTTCAGTTCAATGTTCCTTTTACGATAGGAATCTCTCAAGAAGTCCTGAAGCTCGTCATTCGAAGGGCTGTTTACAGCCTTTAGAATCTGAGAGGACTTGTCTTGACCCTCACCATCAATTCCTCATATGGTGAATCAATTGGTGTTTCAGCTTCCTGGCGCACATCACATGATTGCTTAGTTTCAATAAAAGAAACTTCTTCAGTAACGTTTTGTGCCGGCGTCACATTTGAAGCTTCTTCGGGATGCGAGGTGGGGGGCTCCAAGCATGTTTGCCACATGACCACGATGCTCGGTTCATGGATGTCACTCTCCTTCAGTGGATTTAAACTATCCTCTTTTATTCTCTTTGTGTCCGTATATTCCTCATTTATTCCCTTTTAGGGGAGATTTTAAGTGCTTTTCCTCCTCTTGCAATTGACAGGAGGAAGCTGCCCAATGAACATCCTCGTGTGAGATGACACTGTCTGAGGGATCAGGAACACTCACTGGCATTGGAAAATTAGAATCCACTTTTTCCTTGATAATGTTTGTACTAGTGGAGGTATCCTTTTCCTCTAATAAGGCAAACCTGTTATCACATTGAATTCCAGTGATGAAGTTTTCACTGATTTGCCTTTTCCCAGAAGGTGACGCACTTCTTACAGCCGATTTACGTTTTTTTACTTTGGAAACGGTAACAAACCCCTCATTTACGCTGTCCATTGGTTCAACGGGAGGGTTCGTGTCCACTTGTTTACCTGGATTATCCTGCACATTTGTTGAGCAGGAAACGTTAACATTAATCTGTGAGTCATTGTTTCCCGTTTCGACCATGTTAGGCTGTTCCTTCTGATGGTGGCAAAACCGTTTCATGTGTCCCACTCCACCACAACCAAAGCACTTTAGGGTGTCGGTGGTGACATATACTTGGTAATCGCGACCATTTAAAGTAAATTTTAAAACAAGCATAAATAACTGTCTACGGAAACTCATCACGTGACTGACACGTTCATCCTTACAGCCCAAAGGGGGCATTATTAATGGGGACACACACAGTGACCATATCGCTGCAGTGCTGCAAGGATGGTATCGCTATCCAGGAATGGTGGTACATTCGAAATAACCACTTTCTGAGCAGGAGTATCCAAGGGATAAACCATAACAAAGTGTCCGGAGTCGAAGGACAAACCTTGTTGTACCATGAGAGCAACATGCTCTACATCGGACACAAACACGATAACATGTTTGTTCATATGCGATGCCGCACGTACCTTATCAACAATAGCTTCTACTGAGACACTGTTACGTGCTCCTCCCCAAACCCCTGGTCACGGTGTACCTCCGAGCCCTGAGAGGAGTCACGGAAGAAAGATGTGTTATTCTGTGTCAAAGATCAATGGTGAAACCACACCAATTGTTACCAACAAACAAATATTGTATTAAGGTCACACAAGAATAACAACACAAAAACAATAGTAATTAATTGTACAACCAATATATATTTCCTATGATGGTACCATCAGGTTCGTACAATATAACTCACTGTGCTCCAAGTGAGCGAAAAGAAGAACATTCCCCAATGTCTCTATTCCGGCATCAAGCCAAAGTCGATCCGCTCCAGCGATCGTCAGAACGATGTCTAATCGAGACCAGAATCCCGTTCGGATGACAGTCACAGTCACGCGGCCAAAGCTGCGCCAAGGTGCCCTCAAGGCGACTGGGAAATCCCACCCTCGGGTATGGACGTTCCACGGCTCCCACTCGGCGAACCGCAGATTTCCAATTCAAAACCCACGTTGCACACACACACCCCAGATTAACATCTGAATGCGGTGAAAATGGTTTGAAGCGAAGTGAAAAACCTTGAGCGAAGCGCAAAGTGCGCGAGTCAAAATGGCCGACGGCCCATTCTCGAGGCGTAATGGCACTATGATGATTCTCCTCGGAATCAACCACAAAACCTGACACGCAGGTTGATCTGTCACAGCGATAACAACTCTGTCGCAGGAATCCCTTTCCTGGGAAACCCAAAGTTCACTCATGACTCTCGTTCACCAACGTTCACTCCAGGCCTCGAAGCAGCTAGGCTTCTTGTCCTACTCACTTGCTCCACCTTCTCTTCCTCCTCTTCCTCTTCGTCGTCGTCCGGTTCCGGTTTCATTTAAAACATTAACTTTTTTACCTTTTGAAAATAGTAATTTCTATTTCCCTTATGACAACAATTATAGTACATGGAATCAAAAATGTTTACAGTGGATGAAAACCACAACAACGGAGGTGACAAATCCGTAACAGACACCCTCGGGTGGAGAAAACGCAATGCCATGCTCGCGTGATAATTGCTCAAACACTGCATATCGTTGCGAGTGAGCAGCCGCCATGTTTGAACACACGAGGCTCGACGTCATCCTCCCAGCTCGGAAGAGGAAGTTAATAATGCACTCAGACTTTCCAGCTTAAGGAAAGGGAGGGTCAACAAAACTAACCAAGGAAATATAAGCGAGAAAAAAGGATTAAAATAAAACAGGTTTAAAGTGAAAACATTAAGTGAGGAAACAAATGGACAGGGAGGGAACCGCCAAAAAAACGACGATTTAACCTTTACCTACACGATAAAGGTTCTCTCGTTGTCTCTCATTCTCTCTCTCCTCTCAACATAGAAAGGAAACACAGGGAAACTTTAAAAACAGAAACAAGGACACTAACGAGCGAAATGGGGGGGGGGGGGGGTTGGGGGAGGGGATAGGAAAAACAACCAAGTCAGAGCACTCACGACACGAAGCAGAAAGCCGCCATGACAGTACACCCAGCGCACCAACGATCAAGAGAGAGAGAGAGTGAGGGAGACAGAGACAGAGTCAGAAAGAGAGAGAGAGGGACAGAGAGAGAAAGAGAGAGACAGAGACAGAGAGAGAGAGAGAGAGAGAGAGAGAGAGAGAGAAAGAGAGAGAGAGAGAGAGAGAGAGAGAGAGAGAGACAGAGAGAGAGAGAGACAGAGAGAGACAGAGAGGGAGACAGAGAGAGACAGAGACAGAGACAGAGACAGAGAGAGAGAGAAAGAGAAAGAGAAAGAGAAAGAGAAAGAGAAAGAGAAAGAGAAAGAGAAAGAGAAAGAGAGAGAGAGAGAGAGAGAGAGAGAGAGAGAGAGAGAGAGAGAGAGAGAGAGAGAGAGAGACTTTGACTTTTGAAGCTCTTTTATTATAAAGGTAAGAAAACCATACAAGTCATGCAAATAATAGTCACCACAATTCAAAACATGTGCAGCCAAACAACAACAATAAAAACACCAAGCACTAAAATAAAAAACTTAACAAACCATAATCAAGTTTACAAAACCCACCCTTTGCACACCATTTTTCCACAAAGGTTTGTAAATCATCTTTCATTTGGCAAAAAGAAAATTCCAAGCGTAACCTTGCCATGACTAGAGCCTTAAACACAATTACCACATCACATAAAATATCAGCATTTGCCAGGAGCTTTGCTTTTCTTGTTTTGTAGATTGCTAATTTTCCAATAGAAATTAAGAAATTAGCAAGAGCAGTCTCAGAGCGTTTTTTATAACTAAGTGGTGTTCCAAAGATAAAAACCCGTGTAGAAAAAGAAAAGTTCATACGATTAAAAAAAGTTGATAAAAAACCAAAGAAGGGAGAAAGTCTTGCACAATCTACGTAAGCATGGAAAAGTTCTTCAGAAATCATACAAAAGGGGCATTCCACTGAATTATCCTCATTAAAACGATGTAATAAAACATTGGAGGGCAACACCATATGGGCGAGTCTCCAAGCAATATCACCAGTCCTTTTAACAATCGGTGAAACATACATTGCAGACCATTGCGGATGAGAGGGAGACCCAGAAGGCAGTTTCTCTTTCCATCGAGCCCCAAAAGAAAGAGGCTGTAACGAGGGAAACCGAACTGAGATACACAAACGATACAGTCTCTTTTTATCCTTGCTGGAAAGTGGCGATGAGGATAGCAAGATAGATGTTGTGGCGCTATCAGCTGGCAGGCTAGAGCTAGCACAGATCTGTGATGGTGTATGGTGGTCACCAATGTTGGCGGTTGAGCTCAGGCCCAGGTGCCTAAAAACACAGAGGATTTCCTGTAGGACCTTGGCTATGCTCCTCAAAGATCTGATGCCAGTTCTTACTTGAAGATGTCCTGCGGAGAACCGACTGTTCCTGTTACAGTCACGAAGGTCCCGAGTCGTTTTCACGCCATCACTCACAAAACGTTGCACAAAGGCACGTGAGCGAGGAATAGCAGGAAAGAGGGCATTATAGAAAAGGGGTTCCCAGAGGAACCTTTCACTGTTGTATGTCCCCATTTGGCGAGTTATTGAAATGGACCGCCAGACATTCAAGACATCTTGGTAAAAGTCAGGGAGCAGTGAAGCATCGACATGTTGCAGCTCCATGAAGAAGAGTTCACAATTGTACCCAAGCATGCCGGCTTGTTTTAGTATACAGTTTGCAGTCGATTTCCAGGGCAAGGCCTCCAGAAATATAAAACGACGAGCTGTGGAGACTCGGAAGGCCACCACCCGACAAAGAATGTCCACAAGCCCATGACCTCCTTCTGCCAGTGGGAGGCAAATAGTCTCTGGCTTTAGCCAGTGTTTGCCATCCCAAAAGAAGTCAAGTAAACATTTTTGGATTGACGACACCAACGTTGCAGGTGGCTGCAAGGCAATCATTTTATGCCATAAGAGAGGGGCCACCAGGTTGTTAATGACCAGGGCACGACCTCGGAAAGACAAGGTCGACAAAATTCCTCTCCATCTGTTTAATTTGTTGCTGATTTTGTGGAGCAAACCATCCCAATTCCTTTTGACAAAGCCTGGGTGGGGTTCCAAGGTAAACACCGAGGTATTTCACACCTTCTTTTTCCCATGTCAAATTCATAGGGAGAATTGGAAGGGCAGAAGGTGGCGTACCGCCGACCCAAACTGCTTTGCATTTCGACCAATTAATTTGCGTTGTACATGCTTGAGAGTATACCCGTAGGCACTCAAATAGCAGAGCAATGTCATTACTGCTGCGAACAGCAACACATACATCATCAGCATAGGCCGAAATGATAACGGGATTTTCTGATGGAGTCACTGAAAATCCCATAAGAGAAGATCGTAAACGAATCAAAAGGGGCTCAATGCAAAGAGAGTGATTATATGATTATACAATAAGTATAATAAGTAAAATGTGATTATACAATAAGGATACATATGAAATAAAGGATGCCCCAAAACCAAATTGCTTTAAAATGTGAAACAAATACTCATGATTAACAGAGTCAAAAGCCTTTTCTTGGTCAATAAAAAAGAGACCGGTATGTTGTTGTTGAAATGCACACACATCCCACAGGTCTCGTACCAAAAAAATGTTATCGTGCATAGATCTGTGCATAACACAGTATGATTGATCCTGATGTATAACTGTGCTTAGAACAGTCTTTACACGGTTAGCTAGCGTTTTGGCAAAAATCTTGTAATCTGTGCAGAGAAGAGAGATTGGACGCCAGTTCTGTATCAATTGCAGGTCGTTTTTCTTAGGGATAGGCAAACAACTGCACGCCGACAACTAAGGGGTAACAATCCCTCACGCAGACTGTATAAAAACACTGAGTGCAAAGCAGGACCAAGCATGTCCCAAAAGGTTTTATAAAATTCAGCTGGTAGCCCATCAAAACCAGGAGCCTTATGATCAGCAAGGCCATCGAGCGCAGTTTTAAGTTCACCGAGAGTAATGTTCTCATCCAAGACATGCCGTTGATGCTCATCTATCTGCGGTAAATTGGTCGTAATATTCTGCATTGCAGGCACATCATTGGGCTTAAAGGAAAACACATTCTCAAAATAAGACCGAACAAAATGAACAATCTCCATATTATCACTAAGAATATGTCCATCACTAGCCCGAAGACTAAGCATTTGCTGGCTCGCCTTCGTCGTCTTCTCAAACTTAAAGAAATCTTTACAACATGTGTCTGACGACAGTAAACCATTCACTCTCAGCCTGACTAAGGCACCAATACCATTTTCTTGAATTAATTCCTTAAGCAGAGTTTGTTTTTCAAAGAGGAGTTGACACCGTCTTTCATCACTGAGGACCTCAGCACCTTCCTGCAATTGTAGAATTTCTTGTTTCAAGGCATCAATACATCATTGTTTACTTCGAGAGCAATTGGTTTTGTATTGCTGACAGAAAACACGGATCTGCGCTTTAGCATAGTCCCACCACTGACAGAGATTTAGGAAACGATGTTGGAAATCCACAACCTTGTCCCAAAAAACCACAAAGGATGACTTAAAGAAAGGATCGCTCAGAAGTGAGGTGTTAAAGGACCAATACAGGGTGCGGCGTTTGAAACGAGGAAAAGAAAAGCACAGTTTTACCAAAGAATGATCAGAGAAGCCTGAAGGGACAATAGCCGTATATGTCACAAGATTGATAGCAGAGTTAGGAGTATAAAATTTATCAAGACGAGCAAGTGAAAGATGATTTAGTAAAACCCGACACCAGCTAAATTGCTGCAGGTTTGGGTGTTGTTGCCGCCATACATCGTTGAGGTCATGCCGCGAAATTATACTGGAAAGAGGCCTACTTGAAGCTGGATGTGGCTCTGCACTGTTCCTATCTAAAGTTGGGTTTAAAGTACAGTTAAAGTCACCCCCTAAGCACAACAACGTATCAGAAGAGAGGTGTCTCAGGAAATTAAAGGACTGATTAAAAAAAAGTTCCTCTATCTGTGCTATCGCTTGGAGCATAGACTTTAACAAACATAAATCGTTGCTGATTGTATGCAAGCTCGACAGAGGCTAGATAGCCTGGTACGATTTCCTTAAAGATGGTGGGGGGGAGACAAACGTGAACTGACAAAAAAAGCAATACCCGCACTCACAGAATCTGTATTACTAAAAAACCAAGTGCCAATCAGCTGTTGCTGCCAATCAGCCATGCAGTCTGCAGTGGCACGAGTTTCTTGCAATAAAAGTACATCAATCTTTTCCCTCCTGGCTAATTGCACAGTTTGGGACCGACGCAGCTGACTGCGCCCACCATTAATGTTCAAGCTTGCTATGTTCATAGAAACATAGGCGACAACACAGCCATTACAGGTTTAATTCTTTCCTTGCTGTGACAAGGTACCTCTTCAGTCTTTTCAGTGATTGATCAGAAATATGAAGGGCCGCAGATTGTTGTACAACTTCCTGAGCCCCACTAATGAAGGCGTGAGTATCAACGAAGAAATCGCAGATTTTCACGCGCTTTTTACGGTAAGTTTTTTGTAGGAAATCCACGATTTCAGCAGGAGGGACAGAGCCTCCAGAGACATGCTCCGATGAGAAGTCGGCCTCACCATCACTCAGTGAGGCAACGGAAGAACCCCCATCAGAGTCACAATCATTGCATTGAGAGTCCATTGCCGAGGCAATGGGCTCATCGACACGAAAATCTGAGACTTCAGCACTATCACCCTGCTGACCATGAGCTTGACAAGGCTCAGCTGCCTCAATGGAGGATTCCACAGACAGATCACTAGTTCCAACACACTCACCACTCCCCACAGAGGGAGGGGTGGCACAATCAACACAAGCTTCAGCAGGGGACACACATGGAGACTCAACCTCACATGGAGGTTTACCCTCAGAACACTGGAGAGACTCAGGTGCTGTCTGGCCAACACATACATTTTCAGCATTTATCACATTACCCTCAGAGTATTCTGAAGGCGGGGGAGGTTGAGGAATTTCCTCAACTGGAGGAAACTGCTGAGGAGGAGGTCGCGCTCCACCATAACCTTCACTAACCACTTGAGCGAAGGTTGGAGGACCGGCCAAGACCTTATTATCAGGCTCGTTGAGGTCGCTAGAAGGTGGGAGGGTTCTTTTCCTGGTTCTCTGTTTGTCTACAATGGGGTTTGCATCAGCACCATCCATACTGTTTACATCATCGACAACGATCTCAGTAGAGCCCTGCTGTTCATCACCATTCAGGCTAGTGACTCTATCTGTGGAGCTTTTCGGGCACGAGTCCTTTAAATGACCATATTGACCACACTCAAAACAAACTAGAGACTCTGTGGAGACAAAGACTCGATAAGTGTGACCATCGACCTTGAAGGGCAATGCCGCATTTAAAGAGGTTACACCACGCAGTAAGATCATATAAACAAAACGACGAAAGGACATGACGTGTTTTAAACGGTTATTTTTTCCTCGTACAGGAACCATTTTAACTGAAGAGACGACAGAACCAAGTTTGTTTAGTTCAGTAACCAGGTCTTTGTTCTTAAGGAACGGAGGAGCGTTGGAGAGAGAAACCCGAACTGCCGGCGTGTCGAGTGGACAAACCTGAACAAACACGTCGGGAGCAAAGAAAAGTCCGTGCTCGACTATTTGAGCAACCATGGGCACTATGGAAACAAAGATTACCACGCGTTTATTCATGCGAGAAGCCGCTTTTACATTATCCAAACCGATTAACTCTCCGACCGTAAGGATAATGGCGTCGACGTCGATTCCCAACGGAGGTGAGCAAACTAACCCATGCTTCCGGGTTAGCGCTTCAAGAGACGTGTAACGAACGAGAGCTATCCGCCATTGTTTGCACGTTTAAACAAAGGGTAAATGTATAAAGGGTTAATGAAGCCAAAAAGGTCCAGTAAACAAACGAAAAATAAAAATATTTACGAAAAAAGAAACGGAAAAAGTATTATGATTTGTAACACGAGGCGAAAAAACCCCGAAGAGGGAACCGCCCTAACGGGGAACCTTTACCGGTCTCACCACGTGTGCGCTCTCACTTTCTCACTCTCAAGAGAGGAGGGGGGGGGGGGGGGGAATGATAACGTGGAAGGGTGACACACAAAAGACGGAACAAAGGTGAGAAAAGGTAAGGGGAGGGTAAAGATACAAACCACGAGCACGGAGCTACAATGCCAAGACACGAACAGACGCCATGACAGCGCACCGACAGCCGATAGGTGGCGACAGAGAGAGAGAGACATACAGAGACAGAAAGAGAGAGACAGAGAGAGAGACAGATAGAGAGACAGAAAGAGAGAGAGACAGAGAGAGAGACAGAGAGAGAGACAGAGAGAGAGAGAGACAGAGAGAGAGAGAGACAGAGAGAGAGACAGAGAGAGAGAGAGACAGAGAGAGAGAGAGAGAGAGAGAGAGAGAGAGAGAGAGACGGAGACAGAGACGGAGACAGAGAATCAGCACAAATTAAAATTTCCTACGACACAATTTTCTAAACTATTTTCTCCAATTTTCTACAATTTTCTACAATTTCTTCAATTTTCTAAGCTACACCTGCGATGAAAATGAATATTAATATTAAAATTAAGCAAATGAGTTGGGCACAAAACACAATGGCTTAAAGTAATGTGCAGCAACGTGCCATGGACAGCTGCATGTGGGTGTGAATAATTTGTACATGAAGGAGAATGCCGATAAGAGATGAGATGAAAGGAAGTTTATAAGAAATGTTCAACAGTTATAAGGCAGCACAAATGGAGTCCTACAGAGCATTCGTTGATTGGCTCACAGACGTGAAACTTCTGTTGAGACATGCAGAACACCAAAGGCTAATGATTGCATATCTTGCACAGAACATTTAGCTTATCCTCATATAGAAGCAAGTGAGCAGATGGTTGGGGTCTGACATTTCCCCAGCAGTGGCATTTCCTCACAGTACCAGCTGTAAGAACACAGTGAGCGGTATTTGGCACGTGGACAATGGCAGGTAAATCAAAGGGCCAAAACATAGCATTGATATCGCAATATGGCAGCCCATGTCCCAGCTTGGATTAAACAGTGAAACAGAACAATGATGCCAGGAGAACGGTAGGAATTTGAGGATGATGGCTCCCAAATTGCTTAATGAGTTATTTACTAATTATTTGCATCTTGTGGCTGCATAATTTCTTGAAGAGCCACTGTGCCACTGATGCAGTGCCCCCTGTTAGCAGAAAGCTTGTGCTTATTTTGCCGACCTCCGAAGGATGGCAGGCTGAGTCCATCCACCTGGTGTTATTTAACGGCACAACAGAGGCTCAAACGCAAGACCCTAGTATTTTAAGCCAGCTACCTTAACCGTTAAACCAACAACAGACTTGTTGAATGACTGTAATTTGGGTACAGTGGTGGCATATTAGTGAGGACACTGGGCTAAAGCATTCCAAGAATGCAGCACAACTATGGAGTCGGATTTCATACTTCAGGAAGTTGAGATAATTTCAAGAGAACTGCCATATCACAATTGTATTGTGGGTAAAAACCCAGCTGGCCAATAAATAACCTTCAGGGTGGGGACAACCTGCTTACTATAGCTGCCACACTTGACCTGGTCAACCGATAATACTAGTCCGCTCATTGTCGTTTTGTGTTATATTCCCTTGCCGTGTTTTCAGGAGGTTATTCTTGATGACCATTGGCCTACCTTGACACATTCTAAAAATAATAATAAAAAAAAACACAAATTTTTGGACAGCTAGAAAGATAGCAAAACGGTTGTGTGTTACTGGAAGATCAATGATGTTATGGACTTGCAAAACTGCCAGTGAGTCACCAAAGTAAGTATGACGTCGAAGGAAAAATGGAATCCTGACAATCAGGCAATATTTTTCATTAGCATGTAATTTGTGCATCTGGCATCGTGCAGTCCTTAGAGCCACTTGAACAAACAATCTGCCATGATTCTTCCTCGGCTGATGACATATCGAAGTTGAGAGGAGGCATGCACCTTCGCATCCTCTGCAAACTGTCATTTTTCGGTGACTCTGAGCTCTTAACAGTGGAAAAAGCCTAATCCGCAAGGGCCACTGGAGCATGGATGTCATCTTTGAGCTGTAACACCATATCTAATCTTGCTTCACTGAAGCAGTGGAAGGCCCCGAGGCTAATTAGAGTTCCTCAATACGAGTCTGACTGCAGGGGCTGCAACCCTCTCCCATCACATTTAGAGGTTGCTTTCCGGGGAAGTTTTCTATACGGTCTCATTTCTGGCCTCGCCACAAATGTTATCTCAGCTATTTATCCCTCACGAGCCCGATCGATCTGCACTCGGCCAGCTAGCAACCCAAGTTTGTTATCTCCTCCTAAATCCAGGCCGACTGCTGAAGTCCTCCCTTTGCGCCCCGCTGCCCCTACTCCAACCTACGATTCTCTCGATTTTGGAATTGTCCTCATGGGTGTGTCCAATCATGCTCTGACCTCCACCCCATTAAGATGGTGATCTCAAGTTGCCATTTCAAGTTATCACCTATTCTTATTTTACTGATCCTCTTCACATGAACTTCTACATTTTTCAACAACAACAATAATAATTTGCTTACAAGGAACTTCAAGGCAAGAGACCCATCAAAGCCTCCACTATAATTGTGTGTTCGTGTTCTATCCTTTTAATGCTGAGTATAAAGTAAGGAAGTAGCACACCATTAAAAAAAAATCGCCCAGACTCAGCAGAGACGCTCGAACTATTACACCAACGCATCTAGTTATATCCATCCTGTCTGACAGCATTTTTGTCTGTTTATATGTTCCTTGCCTCTGCAGCCAATTTGGTTCCCTTGTCCTGTCGCTCCAATCATTACTAACGCTACCTGTGTGGCGTTCCTTCTCCAATTCTCCGTCCTCGCCCTCCCTCGTATGCCAACTACCTCTGCCCCACGGTGTGTCAACATCACTTCTCTGTCATTCAGCTTTTAAATGAGCCTCGATCTCTATTAAATAATAAATAAATATAACATAAATAATTGTGTGAACTTGGGTTGTTTAAGAGCTCTGCAAAAACAACAACAACAACAACAACATACCTATGTCCAGACTACCAATGAATACATATGTATGCCAGCAATCAACTTGCCCAAGTGTTGTACTCTCTCCTAGTCCGTTGTTTGTCGAGAAAAAGTGTACCATATATGGACATACGGCATACCAATGCAAGCCAGTGATACCTGTAAACAGGTGAGTATTGGGTGAGCTGTGATCCATTGAAGAGCCACCGGAAGCTAAGAGGCCAACTTCCTTCTGCCAGACAGGTCAGCACCAGCCGATTGCCCTCTAGGTGTGTCTGTTCAGCCACCGGCTCCGTTTTAAAGTAGGGCACAACTTCATCTGTGGGTGAAGATTTAGAATGCATTAATTACCACAGTGTGGGTTGCTTATGAAGGCAAAGTTGTGGACAGGATGTACACCAGACAGCATTTTTTTCACAATATACAGTAGAGTCATATTTGAAGTGGCATTTGTTTTAATGAGTTTTGTTGTAACAAATACCACTTTTGGTGGACTCACCTGTTTTACAAACAAATTTCAACTGAGTAGAACCAAATTTTTCGTGAAATATTAAATTGTTGTTAAAGTTTTTAGATCAAGATGAGAAAGCACTGCTGAGAAATAATGTAAACCTTTCTATGATGGCCAGACAGGAACTTATGGAAGAACCAATCATATTGGATGAAATATACAACATGAATGAATGAATGAATGAATGAATGAATGAATGATCGTTTTAAGGCCATTTTCCCCACGAGAGCGGGGGTTCGCCTTGCGGGCCCCATGACAATCATGGTTCCCTGTTTAAGGCAATGTTTTTATGGCCGGATGCCCTTCCTGACGCCAACCCTTAGTCGCCTCTTACGATGCGCAGGGATACGGTGTACCTATTCTAAACCGGGGTACACCGGGGATGAAATATACAACATGCACCTCTATATTTTTATGAGCAATGTAGGAGAAATATTTTGTGTGCTCAGATATCTTGAATGCGAGGGGGCACAGATATTTTTGATGGGAGAGTCCTGGTATCACAAATTTTCAAAGCACCAAGTCCATGGAATGTGGTGTTATGAGACTCGAATGTATCAAAATCACTTTCTGTCATGCTGCTCATTATGACGTTCGTATTCTTCGTCTGGTGTTCTTCCCGGAGGCAGGTTCAGTACTGCCGAAGCAGTTTCTTGGTAATATAAGGGTTATCCTGGGTGGTTTGCTGTTGCCTTCCCAGTAATTATGACATTTTTTTTGTATACTGAATCGAGGCTCGTGAAAGAGCTAACATTTATTTCACAAACAAATCAACCAGACAAACAAAATATACAAAAAGAGGGAGCGGAAGACAAGATGGGGAGAGAAGGGGAAGCACACAACCACAACATGGTTTCTCCTACATGTAAATCAAATATTCAGTATATACGCAATTCCATCATTTACGTATCATGACACCAATACATGACACCAAGCTACGTATCATGACATGACACCAAGGATATAATGCTGGCATGATTGCTCCCTGATGGCAATGTTGCAGGTATCACATTTGCTCTGATCCAAGCTGTGGGATATCAGGCCTTGTGAAACTTGGTTGGAGATGAAGAGGATATGGATGAAGACAATTTGTCCCATCATATAAATAATAATGGTTGTGTCCTTCGCAGCCCAAAAATCAGCAAATCAATGACAAAAAATAATCTGAAAACCAAAACCTTCATTGGATCACATGGACCTTAGATCATTGTAAAACAAGACCGAAAATCTACCAGCGGCGTAGCCGGGCTTGTTTGATACTTTAGTTGAAGAGGATAGTATGACCTTGGGTGAAGATACCAGTTAGCAAATTTTTTTTTTTTTTTTTTCTTTGTATACTGAATCGAGGCTCGTGAAAGAGCTGACATTCACTTCACAAACAAACAAGCTTCACAAAATAATGCAAGTATTAAATTATTGTGAAGTACTCTAAGTCTCGAAGCTGTCTGTCACCATGTAAGTGAAGAGATTGCATTGAGACACTGGTTTATTCTATATGTTGGTCAGTTGGTCAACACCATCCCGACACACACCACTGTGTGTGTTACGGAATGAGGTGTTTTACAGCGGCCGGAATGCAAATCCTGCCACCAACCTCCTAGAGAGAGGACCCAGTGAGTTGGTACTCATTTTGCCGACCTCGGAAGGATGACAGACTGAGTTAACCCCACCTAGTGTTAATTCCACAGCTGACCGGGATTCAAACTCAGGACCTTAGGATCCCAAGCCCTCCACCCTAACCATTGAGCCAACACCAGGCCTAAGGTGGTTGGAGGAAGTCATAAGAAATGCTTCAATGTTTGAAGAGCCCTTAATCAAAGTTTCAATTATGTATGATCTCGGGGACATGCACCCCCCCCCCCCACCACCCCGTCATATATCATCACCCTGTTGTCATCATTTCAGTGCCCCCTCACCCCCCCCCCCCCCCCAATCATCAGGTGTGATAATTTGACCCAACCAGGTATATGACGTAATATATGAACGTTCCCTAAAGGGTGTTGAAGGAAACAAAACTGGCAAAGCCAAATGGCATTACATTCTACCTTTCAGAAGCGTAATTGTCGTCTATAAAACTCACCCAATATGTAGGATAAATATGTGAGGGACATACAAACATACGGAGAGACAAACGCTGTAAACAC
>NC_136261.1:88843459-88990959 GCF_964187855.1 Myxine glutinosa | reverse complement strand
TATCTCCATGGACCTTAGAACATTGTAAAAAAAAAAAAAATCTTAAAACATTCATCCTTTCTCCATGGACCTTGGATCATTGCAAAAAAAAAAAAAATCTTAAAACAATCATCCTTTCTCCATGGACCTTAGATCATTGCAAAAAAAATAAAAATCTTAAAACAATCATCCTTTCTCCATGGACCTTGGATCATTGCAAAAAAAAATAAAAATCTTAAAACAATCATCCTTTCTCCATGGACCTTGGATCATTGCAAAAAAAAAAAAAATCTTAAAACAATCATCCTTTCTCCATGGACCTTAGATCATTGCAAAAAAAATAAAAATCTTAAAACATTCATCCTTTCTCCATGGACCTTAGATCATTGCAAAAAAAATAAAAATCTTAAAACATTCATCCTTTCTCCATGGACCTTGGATCATTGCAAAAAAAAAAAAAATCTTAAAACATTCATCCTTTCTCCATGGACCTTAGATCATTGCAAAAAAAATAAAAATCTTAAAATAATCATCCTTTCTCCATGGACCTTAGAACATTGTAAAAAAAAAAAAAATCTCAAAACAATCATCCTTTCTCCATGGACCTTAGAACATTGTAAAAAAAATAAAAATCTTAAAACAATCATCCTTTCTCCATGGACCTTTGAACATTGTAAAAAAAATTAAAATCTTAAAACAATCATCCTTTCTCCATGGACCTTAGATCATTGCAAAAAAAATAAAAATCTTAAAACATTCATCCTTTCTCCATGGACCTTAGATCATTGCAAAAAAAATAAAAATCTTAAAACATTCATCCTTTCTCCATGGACCTTGGATCATTGCAAAAAAAAAAAAAATCTTAAAACATTCATCCTTTCTCCATGGACCTTAGATCATTGCAAAAAAAATAAAAATCTTAAAATAATCATCCTTTCTCCATGGACCTTAGAACATTGTAAAAAAAAATAAAATCTTAAAACAATCATCCTTATCTCCATGGACCTTAGAACATTGTAAAAAAAAAAAAATCTCAAAACAATCATCCTTTCTCCATGGACCTTAGAACATTGTAAAAAAAATAAAAATCTTAAAACAATCATCCTTTCTCCATGGACCTTTGAACATTGTAAAAAAAATTAAAATCTTAAAACAATCATCCTTTCTCCATGGACCTTAGATCATTGCAAAAAAAAAAAAATCTTAAAACATTCAACCTTTCTCCATGGACCTTGGATCATTGCAAAAAAAAAAAAATCTTAAAACATTCAACCTTTCTCCATGGACCTTAGATCATTGCAAAAAAAAAAAAAATCTTAAAACAATCATCCTTTCTCCATGGACCTTGGATCATTGCAAAAAAAAAAAAATCTTAAAACATTCAACCTTTCTCCATGGACCTTAGATCATTGCAAAAAAAATAAAAATCTTAAAACAATCATCCTTTCTCCATGGACCTTGGATCATTGCAAAAAAAAAAAAAATCTTAAAACAATCATCCTTTCTCCATGGACCTTAGATCATTGCAAAAAAAATAAAAATCTTAAAACATTCATCCTTTCTCCATGGACCTTAGATCATTGCAAAAAAAATAAAAATCTTAAATAATCATCCTTTCTCCATGGACCTTAGTACATTGTAAAAAAAAAAAAAATCTCAAAACAATCATCCTTTCTCCATGGACCTTAGAACATTGTAAAAAAAATAAAAATCTTAAAACAATCATCCTTTCTCCATGGACCTTAGAACATTGTAAAAAAAAAAAAAATCTTAAAACAATCATCCTTTCTCCATGGACCTTGGATCATTGCAAAAAAAAAAAAATCTTAAAACATTCAACCTTTCTCCATGGACCTTAGATCATTGCAAAAAAAATAAAAATCTTAAAACAATCATCCTTTCTCCATGGACCTTGGATCATTGCAAAAAAAAAAAAAATCTTAAAACAATCATCCTTTCTCCATGGACCTTAGATCATTGCAAAAAAAATAAAAATCTTAAAACATTCATCCTTTCTCCATGGACCTTAGATCATTGCAAAAAAAATAAAAATCTTAAAATAATCATCCTTTCTCCATGGACCTTAGAACATTGTAAAAAAAAAAAAAATCTCAAAACAATCATCCTTTCTCCATGGACCTTAGAACATTGTAAAAAAAATAAAAATCTTAAAACAATCATCCTTTCTCCATGGACCTTAGAACATTGTAAAAAAAATAAAAATCTTAAAACAATCATCCTTTCTCCATGGACCTTGGATCATTGCAAAAAAAAAAAAATCTTAAAACATTCAACCTTTCTCCATGGACCTTAGAACATTGTAAAAAAAATAAAAATCTTAAAACAATCATCCTTTCTCCATGGACCTTAGAACATTGTAAAAAAAAAAAAAATCTTAAAACAATCATCCTTTCTCCATGGACCTTGGATCATTGCAAAAAAAAAAAAAATCTTAAAACAATCATCCTTTCTCCATGGACCTTAGATCATTGCAAAAAAAATAAAAATCTTAAAACATTCATCCTTTCTCCATGGACCTTAGATCATTGTTAAAAAAAAAAAAAAATCTTAAAACAATCATCCTTTCTCCATGGACCTTAGAACATTGTAAAAAAAATAAAAATCTTAAAACAATCATCCTTTCTCCATGGACCTTAGATCATTGCAAAAAAAAAAAAAATCTTAAAACAATCATCCTTTCTCCATGGACCTTGGATCATTGCAAAAAAAAAAAAAATCTTAAAACAATCATCCTTTCTCCATGGACCTTAGATCATTGCAAAAAAAATAAAAATCTTAAAACATTCATCCTTTCTCCATGGACCTTAGATCATTGTTAAAAAAAAAAAAAAAATCTTAAAACAATCATCCTTTCTCCATGGACCTTAGAACATTGTAAAAAAAATAAAAATCTTAAAACAATCATCCTTTCTTCATGGACCTTAGATCATTGCAAAAAAAATAAAAATCTTAAAACAATCATCCTTTCTCCATGGACCTTAGATCATTGCAAAAAAAATAAAAATCTTAAAACAATCATCCTTTCTCCATGGACCTTAGATCATTGCAAAAAAAATAAAAATCTTAAAACAATCATCCTTTCTCCATGGACCTTAGATCATTGCAAAAAAAATAATCTGAAAACAATCAACCTTTCTCCATGGACCTTAGAACATTGTAAAAAAAATAATCTGAAAACAATCATCCTTTCTCCATGGACCTTGGATCATTGCAAAAAAAAAAAAATCTTAAAACATTCAACCTTTCTCCATGGACCTTAGAACATTGTAAAAAAAATAATCTGAAAACAATCAACCTTTCTCCATGGACCTTAGAACATTGTAAAAAAAATAATCTGAAAACAATCATCCTTTCTCCATGGACCTTAGAACATTGTAAAAAAAAAAATCTTAAAACAATCAACCTTTCTCCATATGGACCTTAGAACATTGTAAAAAAAATAATCTGAAAACAATCATCCTTTCTCCATGGACCTTAGAACATTGTAAAAAAAATAATCTGAAAACAATCATCCTTTCTCCATGGACCTTAGAACATTGTAAAAAAAATAATCTGAAAACAATCATCCTTTCTCAATGGACCTTAGATCATAGTAAAAAGAAAAAAAAATCAGAAAACCAATGAACACCAGGAAAACAAAGGACAAAAATAGCACAAGGCTAAGAAACCGATGTTAAAACAGAAAAAGGCATGAACAAAGCAGAAAGAAGAAGAGACAGGGAGATAAGAGGGGATGACGTATAAGGCGAATATATATCAAAAATAATTAAATGTATAATGAAGGAGCAGATGGAAAAAAAAACCTCTTTGATCACTCACTCAACAATCCATCCATATAGTCTTCTCTGTCAGCGGAATCCTATAATGATGTCGGTGGAATACTGCTAAACATTAGGCATGGCAAGTATGGACGAGGACATTTCTTCGACGATGGTATCTACCTTCTGTTGGAAAAGTGGAATTTGAGCAGTGTACTGGGCCAAAGGGGGTAATTATACAAAATCAATAATGGAGTCCTTATTGTCCACTGTTCATATGAGATAGTCGCAGATGATGGAGGTTTGATGAGCCGAGTAGCCTCTTCCTGAGTTTGGGTTTCCTTGTATGATTTCCCCTCTGAGGGGCAGTGGTATGCTCCATGTCTCACTGCCCACCGCTAACTGTTTTACAGAGCAGTTTTAGTTGAATGCAATTCTGCTGGAATGTAAAGCCAGGATCAGACACCAGAGAGAAGCATAAGGAAAAAGTATACAAAAAGTAAATAAAAAAGCCTTCAAAAAAAAGAAAAGGAAAAGTGAAGATGGCAGCAGATAAAGAAACCAAAGAAAGTAAAATGTTTTCCATTGAACATTCTAAGGTCACAGCATTTCTGAGATGAAAGAGAGAAAGACAAATACAGTGTGCATTGAAGGAAAGACAGGGTGTTGTAGATGGAAGAACTGCAGATCTTTCCTTCTGTGCTTGTGGGTCTATACCTATGACCTCCCACTCAATTTCATTTTGCTTTTACCCTCCTTTCTCATCACTTTCCTGTACCATTACACACTTTTATGCTGTCTCAGATATTTTGTTTTCTCTGTACCACATTGCAGGATATCTTTAATACCTCGTTGGTGTCAGGACAGGTACCGAAAGCTTGGAGAGTAGCAAATGCAACATCATTATTTAAGAAAGATTCCAGAGAGGATTTGGGGAACTATAGACCTGTTAGCTTAACTTCAGTTTTGTGAAAGGTGTTGGAGATGTTAATTAAGGAACGATTGGGGAACCATTTGAAAAATTTCACACGAATTAAAGGTAGTCTGCATGGATTCACCAAAGGGAGGTCATGTTTAACAAATTTATTAGAGTTCTATGAAGCAGTTTCTGATTTGGTGGGTGAGGGAAGTGCCATGGATATAGTATTTATGTAACTTCCAGGAGGCATTTGAAAAGGTACCACATAGGAGGATATTATCCAAGGTTAGGGCTTGTGGAATGGTTGGTTGGGTAACTAACTGGATTGGAAACTGGCTTAGTGATGGGAAATAAAGAGTGGCTGTGAGTGGAAGGGTGTAAGTTGTGGGGTAACTCAGGGATCAGTACTGGGGCCATTATCTTACTATAATTCACCAAATGTCCGTCTGTCCATCCGTCTGTCCGTCCGTTCGCAGGTACCGATCAGCTTCCTCGGTCAAAAGGTGCCTGAGATATTGCCCAGATGAGAAATAAAATAAATAAATAATTAATAATGAAAATAAATAAATAATAATCAAAAAAATAATAATAATAAATCAATTCGCTAATAGAACACATAAACCATCACCATTCCATCAGAATCTGTAACTTTAAAAAAAATTAGTCATTAATCGAATAATTAAATAATTAATCGATTAATTGATTAATTGATTAATCAATAAATCAAAAATATCTTTTACAGCCAAATCACTTTGTCATTGGCATGTCCAAATATCATCTTCCTAACTCAAAAGGTGTCTGAGATCATGGCCAGAAGAGAAAGG
This sequence comes from Myxine glutinosa, assembly GCF_964187855.1. NCBI lineage: Eukaryota > Metazoa > Chordata > Myxini > Myxiniformes > Myxinidae > Myxine > Myxine glutinosa. Next base: position 88,985,458 of record NC_136261.1, on the reverse strand, counting down.
AAATAAAGAAGTACTTAATTAATCGCTAATAATTAAATAACTCATCAATTAATTGATTAATCAAAAAACAAAAAATTACTTTTTGACAAAGTACTTGCTCACGATTGTGCCGAAATTTCAGCTTCCTCGCTCAAAGGATGGCTGAGATATCGCCCGGACAACCAAGAAAACAAGAAAGCAAGAAAACAAGACAACAACCAGAGTGAAAACTGAGTACTCCCTTTCAGCGTGCGTCATTGCCGAGCCCCCTTCGGTGCCTGGCAATGACGTTATGTAGCGCCTGGAGATGGCATAGGAAAGGTGCAGTGTACAACAAGTACAGATATATACAAAGTACACCACCCCCATGCCAAATAAATAAATATCCTCCAGCGTGGCATTGCCGGGGCGCATTACGCGCCCAGGCAATACAGCTGTGCAGCTCATAGAGACTGTATTGGGAGGGAGAGGAGTAAAATAATTGATTGATTAATTGCATAATTAAAATCAATAAATAGTGATCGGAGAATATTATTCTTAATCAATAGGCTAATAGCGTACATAAACCACCAGTGCATTTATCCGAAGCTGTAACTTTTTGAAAATTAATTAAATAAGTTTAATCAACATATTTAAATAATTAATTTATTAATCAATACATAATTAATCGATTAATTGATTAATCAATTCAAAAATATCCTTTATAGCCACATCACTTTGTCATTGTTGTGTCCAAATATCAGCTTCCTAGCTCAAAAGGTGCCTCAGATATTGGCCAGATGAGAAATAAAATAAATAAATGATTATTAATGAAAATATATAAATAATAATAACCATAGAACAATTAAATAATTAATCAATTGGTGACTATAACACCTAAACCACCACCGTTTCATCCAAATCTGTAACTTTAAAAAAATTAATGAATTAAGTGATCAATCGAATAATTAAATAATTAATCAATTAATTGATAATCAATAAATCAAAAATAGCCTTTTCAGCGAAATCACTTTGTCGTTGTCATGTCTAAATATCAGCTTCCTAGCTCAAAAGGTGCCTGAGATATTGCCCAGAAGAGAAAGGAAATAAATAAGCACTTAATTAATCGAAAATAATTAAATAACTAATCTATTAATTGATTAATCAAAAAACAAAAAATAACATTTTGGTCAAAGCACTTGCTCACTATTGTGAAGAAATTTCAGCTTCCTAGCTCAAAGGATGGCTGAGATATCGCCCAGACAAACAAACAAACAAACAATCAAGTGAAAAATCGGTCAGAGACCGATGACTTGCCGGAATGTACTTTTTTATGGGCCATTTTGGACAAATATGGCGGCCGAACCACGTGACCGATGACGTCATCATTATTAATTTTTTTTCTTCACCAGTTTATGCCGACATGGCGCTCAAGAAATTGCATCTTGATTGGATGAAGTTTTGTACTTGTCGAATTATCGAATTATGATGTCATAATGGAGGCCTTGGGTCAAGAGAGTTAAAAATTGGGCACAGTCTATTCCAGGGCAAGACAAATATGTGTGTAAAGTATGGCGATTCTATGTGCAATGATGTAGACGTAGTACTGCGCACAAGCAGACAAACAGACAGACAGATGAATAATCGGTCAGAGACCGAGGACTTGCCAGAATGTACTTTTTTATCGGCCGTTTTGGGCAAATATGGCGGCCGACCCATGTGACTGAAGACGTCATCATTATTTGTTTTCTAAACTAATTTATTCCTGGATTATGCTCAATAAATTGCATCTAGATTGGATAAAGTTTTGTACTTGTCAGATTATGACGTCATAATGGAGGCCGTGGGCTGAGAGAGATAAAAATTGGGCACAGTCTATTCCAGGGCAAGACAAATATGTGTGTAAAGTTTGGCGATTATACATGCAACGATGTAGACGTAGTACTGCAAACAAACAGACAGACAAACAAACAGACAAACAGATGAAAAATCAGAGACCGTGGTCTTGCCGGAATATACTTTTTTATCGGCCATTTTGGACAAATATGGTGGCCGAACCACGTGACCGATGACGTCATCATTATTTGTTTTCTAAACTAATTTATTCCTAGATTATGCTCAAGAAATTTCATCTCGATCGGATGAAGTTTTGTGCTTGTCTAATTATGACGTCATAATGGAGGCACCTATGACATCATCATTAACATATTTTATTCCCCATGGAGAGTTCCTTACAATGAGCCATGTCTCAATTCTTTCTATTCAGCACTTTCGGAGATATGGAGGTGCAAAGTTTTTCGGTTTTTCCAAGATGACGGCCGAACCACGTGACCGATGACGTCATTTTTTTTCTCCTCCAGTTCATGCTGACATGGCACTCAAGAAATTGCATCTTGATTGGATGAAGTTTTGTACTTGTCGAATTATGATGTCATAATGGAGGCACCTATGACATTATCAATAAAATATTTTATTCCCCATGGAGAGTTCTTTTCAATGAGCCATGTCTCAATTTTTTCTATTGAGCACTTTCGGAGATTTAGAGATGCAAATTTTTCGGGTTTTCCAAGATGGCGGCCGAACCACGTGACCGATGACGTCATCATTAATTTTTTTCTCCACCAGTTTATGCCGACATAGCGCTCAAGAAATTGCATCTTGATTGGATGAAGTTTTGTACTTGTCGAATTATCAAATTATGACGTCATAATGGAGGCCTTGGGCCAAGAGAGTTAAAAATTGGGCACAGTCTATTCCAGGGCAAGACAAATATGTGTGTAAAGTATGGCGATTCTATGTGCAACGGTGTAGACGTAGTACTGCGAACAAACAGACAAACAGACAGACAGACAAACCAACCGATCAACATACTTGCGGGAATCTTTTCCGGCAATTAACAAACCAACCGATCAACATACTTGCCGGAATCGTTTCCGGCAAGTAACAAACAGACAGACAAACAGACAAACCAACCGATCAACATACTTGCCGGAATTTTTTTCCGGCAAGTAACAAACAAGAAAGCAACCAAACAAGAAAGCAAACAAACAAACAACCAGAGTGAAAACTGAGTACTCCCTTTCAGTGTGCGTCATTGCCGGGCCCCCTTCGGGACCCGGCAATGACATCATGCAGCGCCTGGAGATGGCAAAGGAAAGGAGCAGTGTAAAACAATCAAACAAACAAACAACCGGAGTGAAAACTGAGTACTCCCTTTCAGCGTGCATCATTGCCGAGCCCCCTTAGGTGCCCGGCAATGACGATATGCAGCGCCTGGAGATGGCATAGGAAAGGAGCGGTGTACAACAAACCGAGTACACCCTGCGCTATCGGCGGCTGCGATGACGTCGTGCAGCACCTGGTGATGGAATAGGGAGGGGCGTTGTACAATTGGGATCAAGGAAGGTGCAAAGCGACCCTCCCTCGATTTGAGATCGTTTCTCTGCATGCAACTTTAACATGGGGACTGAAAATACGTTTCTCGGCTTCTACCTAATGAAATTGCCTGCAAATTTCAGAGGTAAATGCTTTGTACGTCGAGGTAATTTGCTCCAAATTTCAGGAAGTCCATTTCTGCATTCTTGAGTTTTTTAAGAAAACCATCAAATTCACGTTGGTGTCCGTCTGCCCGAACAAATGTGTTCATGCTCATATCTCAATGGCTACAAATTGAAACTCGCTGAAAGTTGGAATATACATCAGCCATACATCTAATTAATGGCTTTCAAAACAAATTCCACCGAAGTGCCACAGCTTTTGCTTTAAAATTAAATATATATACATATATACACACATATATATATATATATATATATACACACACACACACACACACACACACACACACACACACACACACACACACACACACACACACACACACACACACACACACACACACATATATATATATATATATATATATATATATATATATATTTGGGGTTTTGAGAACCCTGCACTTAGTAAATTGTTGTAAATATACCCTTTGTAAATAATTCTCTGTGTAAATACCTCCATTTCATTGTTAAGGTCAAAGGTCGTCCCCTAGTTGGTCCATGAACAACACGTAGCGAACCATAGGCCCTCTCCGTAGTTATTTCATTATTATGTGTTTCGGGTAAGGATGTGTTTCCAATAGTTGAATCTGCGTTGCATTAATCAAATAAGATAGGTCCCTTTCGTTCCCTTCAAAAGTGGTGCGAGTGGTTTGCTATCCACACAAGATGCCATTGCCATGTGCTCCATGTAGGGGGTGGAAATGGGGGGTGGGGGGGTTGCGCACTTGTGGTTTGGTAAGGGGATCTGATGACTTGGGATTTGGGATGTTGGGGTTCGATGACTTAGGATTTGTGAGAGGATGCGAGAGTTGAGGACTTGAAGTCAGTCATATTTTACTTTGCGTGGATGTTACAGTATATTAGGTACCTGCAAGTCCATGTGATAATAGAACCACGAGTCCTGAAGCTTACTTGGATCAGGAGCAACGGTAAATGACGTCATAAATATCGAAATTTTGTTCATGTGCAGAATCTGATCACGTGATTGGTTGAAAGGAAGCCTTCTCAATGTTGATTACAGCGATACATGTTTACAGGTTATGCTTTTACAGGTTACAGGTTATATTTTTACAGGTTATGTTTTTACAGATTCCAGGTCATGTTTTTGGCTGAGGGCATGGCTGTGCTGCTGATTATGGAGTTATTATTATGGATTATGGATTTTTATGGAGTTTATTTTTTTAGCTTGATTTCAACCCGTTAATGAGCGCAGATTTTGATGTGGTCAATACACCTTTGCTAGGCATCAGATATGCACAATCTCGTGTACATGAGGGTGCTCAACATATATAGCTTAAAACCCATCAGTAAGTAAAGTTTTTTGAACTGTATGAATATTGGTTCCCCTTTATATGAACTTTTCTCGAGCATTACTTGGTTCCTCCTAAGAACACAAGGGTAGTCCAGCATGCACACGATTTTTTTTGAATGTCACTTCTTTTCTATTATTTGGCATTTTCTACAAGCTATTGAATGTCCCTTCTTTTATGGAGTTTGCCACATGGCACATACTATGTAAAGGGACCTTTTCTATGCCCCGGGCATTTTTCCCAAGAATGTCCGTTCTTTTATCGAGTTTGCCACATGGCACATACCATATAAAGGGGCCTTTTCTATGCCCCTGGCATTTTCCCAAGAATGTCCTTTCTTTTATGGAGTTTGCCACAAGGCACATACCATATAAAGGGGCCTTTTATATGCCCCTTGCATTTTTTCCAAGAACTACTACCGGATTCGAAATTTTCCGATGTCCAACTTTTTGGGACTCGCCCCTATGAGCCAAGCAAAAAAAAGCACCTGGGTCCTGAAGGTCTCCTGGATCAGGAGCAACAATTCCCCCCCCCCCCCCCCACAGACTCCCTCAGACCCTGATATTTTAAATGCCGTGATCAAACAAGTACATCGTACATCACAGGCCGTACATCACAGGCGATGAAGGTTGTGATCAAGTTTCATTGAAATCGTGTGTATAGTTTTGGAGAAGAGATCAAATACATATTTGGGGGGAGGGGGGGGGGGGGGGTTAACCACTCCCTCCCCCATACATGTGCTCAGATTTTGATGCTGTCAACACACATTCGTTAGGCATTAGATATGCAGCATGTGACCCAGTTTCATCAACGTCTTGTGTTTAGTTTCAGAGAAGAAAGCAAATACCTCTTTTTGGGGGTCAAAATACGCGTGGACCCGTTTAATCAGCGCAGATTTTGATGCAGTCAAGAAACTTTCGTTTGGCATCACATATGAAGGTTGTAGCCAAGTTTCATCAAAATCACGAGTGTAGTTTCAGAGAAGATAGCAGATGCCTATTTTGGGGGAAAAGAGGTCAAAGACTCCCTCCCCATAAACCCCCTTAATGAACACAGATTTTGATGCTGTCAATATAACTTCGTTAGGCCTCAGATATGAATTGCTTGTGGCCAAGTTTCATCAACATCGTGTGTGTAGTTCCGGAGAATAGAGCAAATACCTCTTTTTGGGGGTCAAAATACGCGTGGACCCGTTTAATTATCGCAGATTTTGATGCAGTCAATGAACTTTCGTTTGGCATCACATATGAAGCTTGTAGCCAAGTTTCATCAACACCGTTTGTGTAGTTCCCGAGGCATTTTCCAGAGGGACTTTTCCGGAGGGGAAGAGAGCAAATACCTATTTTTGGTGGGGTGGGGTGGGGGGGGGGGCAAAGAAACGCCCCGTAAACCCCTCCAATGAGCGCAGATTTTGAATTTGTTTCGAAAGCCATTAATTCGACCTATTGGCCAATGCATATTCCAAGTTTTAGCTAGTTTTAATGTATAGCCTTTGAGATATGAGCGCCAACACATTTTGGGCAGACGAACAGACGTGAATTTGAGGGTTTTCTTAATAAAACTCAAGAATGCGGAAACAGACGTTGCAGTAATTTGGAACATATTACCTCGACGTACAGAGCATTTACTTCTGAAATTTGAAGCCGATTTCGTCCATTAGAAGCCGAGACACGAATTTTCAGTCCCTTTGAGTTGCATACAGAGAAACGATCCCATATATAAGGGAGGGGTGCTTTGCGCAACCCTTGATTATAGAGGAGGTAGTTACAATGGGATCTGATAGAAATGTTTAAAATAATGAAGGGTGTCGACAAGATTGGGGCAGTGGAATTTTACAGCAAATCAGTGGCCATAGATTGATGATAAAGAAGGTATGGTGAAATTGGCAGGACTTGTAGGTAGCTTGTACATGTGTGTATCCTTGTGTGTATCCCTGTGTGTATGCTTGTGTGTATCCCTGTGTGTATGCTTGTGTGTATCGCTGTGTGGCTGCCAATGCTTTGATCCTTTGAAACCTGTCTTACCTCATTACAAACCTCAATCCTCCCCGGACTATTTCCAAAACCCCAATACTATCTTCTCCATTCACCATTTTGTATTTCTGACCGAGTTTCCTCCAGACCTAATCCTGCGCTTTTCACCATGGCAAGCTGCCTCTGCTGGCCATAAACCCATCTCTGCCCCCTTCCTTCCCCCAATCCGCAAATCCTTACAAGCTCGAGGCCTGGCCCTGTCCGGCTTTACGAGAAAATCCACTTTTCTGGCACCCATCCCCTCATGACAAAACCCCATTCGCTCTCGTTAGCAGGTGACCTGGCCACCCATGGTTGCTGTGGATACGCAGATCAAACCGTGAAAGGGAAGGCTTGAAGGCCAACCTCCTGGTTTTTAGAGCAGCTCCCGCTTCCTCCTGCCAAGCGCAAGGCATCCGCATCCACATCCTCCAGGCTTTCCATCGCATCGAACACAAGATGCGTCCCTCGCATATCCTCATTGCTTTGAGACAAGGTCAAGTACACTGCCTTAACCTCTCCTCTTATTTGGCTTCCCTACTACATCCTAAAAAGGGAACTTTCAAGCGTGGAACTTTATCCATGCAGTACATAAAATAATTACGCCATAATGGCCATTTCTGATGTCCAGGGGTGAAATTGCAATGGAGATAATTATGATAAATGGTTAACAGGGCACTGGAGGTATGCAAGAAAGGACACAGCAGTAGAGATTTTCACGTCCAGTTTCTGACATAATATTACCCTGTTAAATAAGTCACTGTGGCTTTCCATCCACAAGTGCACAATAATGAGCGGGCTGCGGAATAATGAGCCAAAACATGGTTTTCCTGGAATATCATGTTCCCACAATTGCTCTATAAGCGAGTATTATGATCAGTCAGTTGACTCCAAAAGGAAATTTCCATTAAACATTATTTCCCTCTGAGGATCACATCTCCTCGTTTCGCCATTTCGATCATTAATTGATCACGTTCACTGATTGCATCGAAATTAAATGTCATAGGTATAACAATTTCTAATTAGCTCTTGTGCTCCTATGGCTTTGGAATAGCAAGTGTAGAAATAATAAAACGCTTGTTTTTCATGGTGAAAAATTTGTTTTGAATTTCACACAATCAATTTCAATTTGCAACTCGCTGCGTTAATCTTTCAGGCACAGCTGCGTGCCATCTTGGCCCTCTTCATCTCGCCAAACATCAGCACACACCGAAACGTCAAGACGCAAGTCTTCCAGTGTTCCTCGGTGAGTCTTCGGTGCTTTTGGAACTTGCAACATCTCCTCTTATAAGCCTGGTGTTGGCTTAGCGGTTAGGGTGCCGGCTTGGGATCCTAGGATCATGGGTTTGAATCCAGATTGATCGCTGAATTAACGCCGGGGGGGTTGACTCAGCCTGTCATCCTTTCGAGGTCGGCAAATTGAGTAGGCTACCAGTTCACTGGTAATTCCTTGTGTGTCGCAAAAGGCGACTAACAGGGTTGGTGGCAGGAAGGGCATCCGGCCATAAAACATTGCTTCAAAAAGGGGACCACGGTGCCCGAAAAAGGCCAACCCCTGCTCTGCGGGGAAAAATGGCCTCTAAAGGTGGTTCAACATCTCCGTCTTCCAACGGAATACCTGAGTCCAAGGAATGGTAACCTCGTCCATCGGTATGAATTTGGTCTATGTGGGGTCTCCGGCCTGGCCTCGAGGTCACAACCTCGCAAAGTTGTTTGCATTTAGAATGGCAGTGCATACCTCACTATGCTCGCAGCATTCCATGGCTCTATACACTATCTCCCATCATCTTAATAAGACACGCTGGCTTGAGAGGACATATTTTATGGGAAAAAAAGAATTCCTCAAAACAGCGCAGAGACCTGGAGAAGATAAGAAAATGGAAATTGGTGGCAAGATGAAGTGGCGCAGGAGGTAGGCTCGAATGAGGGAATATATGGGATCGAGAGGTGGGAATGGTGCAGAAGATACCAAAACACCCAGAAGCCTTTTATACCAATACAACAATATCCATTATGCAGTTTATATATTCTGTAAAATCTATTTGTTGTTATCTGCAACCCATGTGGTGATGTCTTCAGGAAGCTTACCCTGAGTGATTTCATCCCATGTAAGTTCTCACATTTTAACAAAGTCTCGGAACATGCTCGAGTCTACCTGGCACATTTGCAGGTTTTGTTGCTCGCGGCTTACCTGCCAAGATTTTCCGACATTACATTTTATGTCTGTTGTGTATAAACCCTCAGGCATGAGTCTTATTTTGATTACGCATTGTCTTTAAAAGTTCTTGCAACTCATGCTGGAGTATACTGCCATATACTCATGGCCTTGTCCTACAATATCATATGCACAAGCTCCTCCATGAGCCTGAGATACTAAAATCAGTATTTCCCCCCCAAACAGGCAATATATAAGCATTTAGCTACAAAAGCAAATTTTTTTGTCACAAGTACATTATTGAGACTTTCTAGAGACCTAGAACATCTTCAAGAACATAAGCAGTAATAGGTTTTGTACAAATCAGCTCAAACGGAATTGAGGGTCTGGCAAGATGGCCTCGAGATACACAATACTCGCCTCTGAACCATCTAGGCTGGCCTTGAATCTCAGCCCAGATACAAACTATCATTAGTTGGTGGCCTTGGAAATCCAACTCTGTGCTTCGCAAAGAGTAGGTATAAGCACCCTGGTCAACTTTCATATTCCTGCCTGAAAATACTGGGGGCCTTGCATTAGCACAACAGCCATGCTCCCCTCAGCCAATGATGCTACTCACAGCCATGTGCTGCATACGAAAAATAGGAGCAAAACCTGGTAGAATAAAACAGTATACTAGACCGACTAAAGGTATTTTAAACAGTATCATGGTGTTTTAAATCAATTTCAATGGTTGCTAGAAGACAGGGCAGCATGTAGAATCATACTAACATAATCATAAGACTTTAAACAAACAAAAATTGCCTATTTCCCCCCCCCCCCCTCCCTCCCATATACCCCCTTAGACCCAGATTTTTCTAATGCAATGAACAAACTTTGGTACATTCACGGGTGATGAAGGTTGTGGTCAAGTTTCATTAAAATTGTGTGTGTAGTTTCGGAGAAGAAAGCAAATACCTATCTTAGGGGCTTAAACCCCCTGCCCACCCCCATAAACCGCAATTATTTTTATGCCATGAACAAACTTTGGTACATTCATGGGTGATGAAGGTTGTGGTCAAGTTTCATCAAAATTGTGTGTGTAGCTTCTGAGAAGAAAGCAAATACTTATTTTGTGGAACAACCCCACCCCCGCGCCCAAAGACCGCCTTCGCCCCGATTTTTTAATGCCGTGAGCAAACGTTGGTACATCACGGGCGATGAATGGAACATTGTGGTCAGGTTTTATTGGAATTGTACGTGTAGATTCTGATAAGAAAGCAAAAATACCTATATTGGGGGTCAAACCTGGACCAACTTTGACCCCCGGTAGAGACCACTTAGACACCGATTTTTAAAATGCCATGAACAAAGTTTGGTACATCATGGGTGATGAAAGTTGTGCTCAAGTTTCATCGAAATAGTGTCTGCGATGTAGTTTCAGAGAAGAAATCAAATACCCATTTTGGGGGTCAAACCTGGACCAACTTTGACCCCCGGTAGCGACCACTTAGACACCGATTTTTTAAATGCCGTGAAAACACTTGAGTTGCAACTTAACAAATATCATTTTAGCTAAGTTTGGTCACAATCCCATCAGCAGTTTCGGAGAAGAAGTTGCAAGTGTTTACGGACGGATGGCGCGCCATCCCAGAAGCTCACCCGGAAGTACGTTCAGGGTGAACTAAAAACAACGAATGCAAAGCAAGCAGCCAAAGCTAAAAGCTCTACATTTAACCATTAATGTGGAATGATAAACTAAATCGTAAAAGCCTCAACCATGGAAAATGAACTATTAATCCAGGAAGAGCCCTAGAAGGGCCAGTCTCAGAGAACACCGTCCCAAAGGGGCAATTAGTATGCGCCAGTCACACATGCAGTAGTACCTGCAAATATTATTTCTGATAGTAGAAAAATAAATTGTCTGATGAAAATACAAGTAAAGGAACATCAAGAAGATACATTGTGATGATTACAAACGGACCAGTTTATTTGGTGCCATCACAGCCTCATCCACAAGATGTGTTAATACTGGAATGTATCAGATTCTAAAAAGAGAGAGCTAGTGTTGAACCAAAATTTAAAATTCGACACATAATCGACACAAAGATGCTGTGACACCCTCTGACGTGTCTAAAAAACTGATGCAGGTCTTCGCAAGCACACGACGGGGTGTGCGGTTCAGGGTGTACGATGGGTGGTACATGCCCATGGTGTGGGCTAGTGATGTGGGCAATATGACCAGTTCCTCTGCCAGAGTTAACCAATTTCTAGCGACAGCTGACTTAATCAGCTAATTTGCGTAATGGACTTGTTTTCTGCAAGTTATGAATAATCATCATGGCGTCAGATCATTAACATGCCTCTTCCACACGTTCGTCCAGCTCCCGGAGGAGATATACAAACCATTTGAAGCGTTTAAGAATTTAAAAAAATTCCCAGTTGGGACTTAGAAGAGAACTGAGAGTTGTCTGGGGGAAGTGTCTTGTTAAAAAATCCAAATTTATTCTTCTTGCATTAATGACACCTCGTTCTTCATTCCCATGATACCTTTTGCACAAACAAACAAACAACACTCTCTCCAGTATGATTATGAGTAGTTTAGGCCTGGAAGACTATGGAAAAAACACAATTCAGGATGGCAGAATTTCCGAACAAAAACCACTGCAGCAAAGTGCATTGTGCAAACATGCATCTATGTTTGTGTTCTTGTGAATTGGGAAATTTAGCACACACGTGTTTTTTTAATGCCGTGAGCAAACATTGAAATCTAAAGTCACAACTTAAATAAAAATTTAATTTTTACTTTTTTTTTTTCAATGCGGGAGTCCAGTTGCTATGAAATGGAAGAGAGGGTCACATTGCCAACTAGAGTTGTCTTTGTCCGTTTTTGTTTTTTTGTGATTGATGTTAGCTCTTACACGAGCCTCGATGTTGTATACATAAAAAACCCTCACTTTCTTCAATCCCACTCCTCCCTCCAGGTCTTTAAAACAGCTGTTCACCACCATCTCTTATCTTTCCCCATCCAAAACCCCAGATACACTTTTATTGAAATACCGACTTCTTTCTTTCCTGGAAGTTCTAGCAGTGTCCATGTGTTTTATACCTCTAACACCCACCCCCCACCCCACCCCCACGCCTTCCCATGCCTCCTCCCCCCAAGCCCTCTCCCTCCCACAGATCTCCCGATGTCCCTGTTTTCTGATGTTGTACTTGTGTGCTTCCCTCTCTCTCCCCATCTTGTCTCCCACTCCCTTTATAATATGTTTTGTGTGTCCGTTTTTTTTTTGTGATTGATGTTAGCTCTCACACAAGCCTCGATCTTGTACACAAAAAAGAAAAGAAAAAAGAAAAAAGAAAAAAAAGAGCGGCACTCGGCAGAGAGCATACCTCCGTCGGACTGAACAGTTTACGCTTTGTATCCACTGACAGGTGAGATCTAGATTAGGGCCTGAACCAAAATCGAATCAGCTTGTTGTTGTCACCAAACCAACTCGTCCACCAAGTTTTGCCATAACTCGTCCACAACTTTTTAAAAATAACATGCTACATACCGTTTTTGCCCTATCAATCCATGGTGAAGAATAAATAAATAAAACAATAAAAAATAAAAACATTTCTCATACAGAGATCCAGATCTTCACCAAAATATAATCATTTCATCCTTGCCACACACTCAACCTGTCCACCAAGTTTCGTTCAAATCCGTCCACAACCTTTTGAGATATCCTGTTCACAGACAGACAGACAAACAGGTGTGAAAAAATAACCTCCATCCACCTTCAGTGGCAGAGGTAATAATGATTTATATTTTTATTAAAAATGTGAGTTACAAAAATTACAACATTGTCCCTCCCTCATACACTTTGAATAAGTCGTACTGCTGAGGCAATTTTTTTTTTTTTTTTTTTTTGTATACAGAGTCGACGCTCGTGAAAGAGCTAACATTTATCAAACAAACAAATCAAATAAACCTATGTCACCCACAGGGTGAACCGTATCTTGCCAAAATGTGAACATGAGTGACTTGCTTCAGGTCACACTGAGGTGAACAGAACTGCTATCCACTAGAAGCGACTCTTTGAGGAATGTCTGCCCACGAGATATTGAAAGATTTTGATGAGAACTGAGGAAATAATTTTTTCATGAAAATTCCGTTTTTTCGTCATGACGTCATCAAATGACGTCATAGCGTCAAACTGTTTACAGATCTGGGAAGCACTCATCAAGGGCATTCATATGAGGTATTACTCGATATGGTACCTACGATTTCAAAATTTGACCTTGGGGTCAATAATTTTCGACCTCCAGCGCTAACCATGAAGGTCAAGGCCGATCGCCACCAAAAACTAATCAGCTGAGCGCCGGACCATATACTAGATTCCCATGAAGTTTGGAGACGATCCGATCAAAGTTACTCAAAAAATAACGATTTCAACATTTGACCTTGGGGTCAATAATTTTCGACCTCCAGCGCTAACCATGAAGGTCAAGGCCGATCGCCACCAAAAACTAATCAGCTGAGCGCCGGACCATATACTAGATTCCCATGAAGTTTGGAGACGATCCGATCAAAGTTACTCAAAAAATAAGGGTTTCGTCGACCTCCATGATTGACCACAAAGTGACCTTGACCTTTGACCTTGACCTTCAAAATTTTGTGTGCTGAAGGGTATCTCTATAGGACTCTGATATGCGAAGTTACAGGAGTTTCCAATAATAACTGTGGTCTACAGAGTGATCTGAAGGTCAAGGTCAAAGGTCAAGGTCGACCTCCAGCGCTAACCATGAAGGTCAAGGCCGATCGCCACAAAAAACTAATCAGCTGAGCGCCGGACCATATACTAGATTCCCATGAAGTTTGGAGACGATCCGATCAAAGTTACTCAAAAAATAACGATTTCAACATTTGACCTTGGGGTCAATAATTTTCGACCTCCAGCGCTAACCATGAAGGTCAAGGCCGATCGCCACCAAAAACTAATCAGCTGAGCGCCGGACCATATACTAGATTCCCATGAAGTTTGGAGACGATCCGATCAAAGTTACTCAAAAAATAAGGGTTTCGTCGACCTCCATGATTGACCACAAAGTGACCTTGACCTTTGACCTTGACCTTCAAAATTTTGGGTGCTGAAGGGTATCTCTATAGGACTCTGATATGCGAAGTTACAGGAGTTTCCAATAATAACTGTGGTCTACAGAGTGATCTAAACGTGGAAAAAAAATGATTAACCACAAACAAAAAAACAAAAAAAAAAACAAAAAAAAAAACAAACATACAAGCTGACTAATACATCTTGCAAAAACTTCGTTTTGGCAAGATAACAAACAAGCAAACAAAGTATATAAAAAGGGGAGCGGTCGACAAGATGGGGAGAGAAGGGGAGGAAGCACACAAACACAACATTTGAGAGCAGGGACATCGGGAGATGTTTTTGGAGGGAGAGGGCCTGGGGGGAGGCAGGATAGGTATAAAACGCAAGGACACCAAGGACTTCCAGGAAAGAAGTCAAAAGTCACCTCAAAAAAGTGGATTTGGGGTGAAAATTAGCGGGGGTAGAAAAGATCAAGGTTTTGGATTGGGGAAGATAAGAGATGGTGGTGAACAGCCGTTTTAAAAACCTGGAGGGAGGAGTGGGATTGTAGAGAGTGAGGGAGTTTGTTCCAGAGGCGGAAGAAAAAATGAATAAAGGAGTGAAGGTGAGCAGAGAGTCTTGATTTTGGCAGTTTAACCATAAGAGGGTTGCAGGCAGATCTTGTGCGACCTGCAGGAATATTTGGGGGACAGAGCCCAGAGAGAGCTGGGGGAGCAAGGCTGGAGAGGAGTCGGCAGAAGACGGAGAGACCACCAACCTGCCTGCAGTGATTAAGTGAAAGGCCCTCGGAGATAGCGTCATCGCGGGAGATTCCAATTATTCTGAACGCTTTGGTTTCAACAGCGTGAAGACGAGCTAGGTGTGAGGCAGGAGCACCAGCCCAGAGGGGAGAGCAGTGCTCCATTGAGCTGCGGATGAAAGCCTTGTATGTGGTGAGGAGCTCAGGTGTGCCAAGGATGGACTTCGCACGACGGAGGATGCCCAGTCGGCGACTGGCTTTGGAGGCCAGCTTGGAAATGTGGTTTTCCCTAGGAAAGATCATGGCAGATAGTGAGACCCAAAAGCTTGAGTGACAGAACTTCTTGGAGAGGATTATTCAGAAAGTAGATGGGAGGGTTGTCCAGTCGGTCTTTTCGGAGAGACATCGTAAGAGTGTGAGATTTGTCAGGATTGAAAGACATGTTCCACTTGTTTGCCCAGTCTGTGATTTTGTCCAGGTCTGCAGAGAGTGAAGAGGCTGCAGACTGCCGATCTGAGGGATGAGGAATGGAGCGGCAGAGAGTGGAGTCATCAGCAAAGAGATAGGAAGGATTTTCAAGAGAGTCAGAGAGATCATTGATGAAGACCAGAAAAAGCACAGGGCCCAGAACACTGCCTTGGGGAACTCCAGCCTGAACAGGAAGAGGAGATGAGAGAAACCCATTCAGGGCCACACGTTGACGACGACTAGAGAGGAAGTCCGCCAGCCATGCGTGGAGATTTCCATGGATACCAAAGGAGGAGAGTTTGGTGAGCAGAGCGGGGTGCCAGACCGTATCGAAGGCACGTGATATGTCGAGGGAGACAGCTCTAATTTCCTGTTTGGCATTGAGGACCTCCATCCATTGTTGAGACAGCAGAAGCAGCATGTCCAAAGTAGAGTGACCTGGTCTGAAACCAAATTGATGATCAGAGATCAAGCCATTGGAGAAGAGGAAAGATTTCATATCCGAAGCAATGATGGATGCCATGACTTTGCTGATAATTGGGAGAAGGCTGATTGGTCTGTAGTTGCTAGGATCTGTTTTTGCACCTTTTTTGTGCAAAGTGGTGATGTTGGCTGATTTCCAAGCAGATGGCAGTTGACCTTGAGCAAAAGAGAGGGTGAAGAGAACAGAGAGAGGGAGTGAAAGAGCGTAAGAACATGATTATAGGACCCGTGGGCTGATGCCGTCAGGTCCAGTTGCAGAATCAGAGTCGAGGGTTGACAGAAACTTTTCCACCTTGTCAGGAGGAAAGGACACGGAGTCCAGGAGCAGCTGGGTATGACTGGGTATGGTGGGTACAGAGAGGGATGCGTTTGGGACACAAGATTTAGAGGCAAACACAGAGTTGAGGCATTCAGCTTTTTCACGTGCGGAGTCAGCTGTGTAGCCGTTTGAGGTAAGGGAGGGGATGGAGGGTGAACAAACACCAGAAACAGATTTGACCAGACGCCACCAGGATTTGGAAGAGGGAGACAGATAAGAGAGTTCGGTCTTGAGAATGGAGAGATATTGTTTCCTGGCTTTCCTGAAGGTGGACACACACTTGTTTCGGGCTTTGTGAAAGGAAATGAGATTTCCTTCCATTGGATTTGCTTTCCAGGAGACGAAGGCAAGTTGTTTCTGGGCAACAGCCTCACCACAAGATTCCATGTACCATGGACGGGAGGAAGGGTATGACAACTGAAGACGAGATGGGATAAATCTGTGCATGAGAGAGAGCAATTTACTTTGGAAGAATTCCCAGGATGAGTTGATGTCAGAGGTGGTAGAGATGGGAGACCAGTCCAGATGATTGATGGCTGCTTGAAGACCGTGCCAGTTGGCCTGAGTGAAATGCCAGACTCGTCGATGCTGAGCAGGCTCCCTGAGAATGGTCAGAGAGATGTCCACTTTAACAAGAACATGATCAGATGATCCGATTGGAGCAGAAGAAGAGCAGCAGACATTTTCAGGGAAGTTAGTCATAACCAAGTCCAGAAGAGAAGATGCTCCGTTGACTGAGATCCGGGTCGGGAAATTGACAGATTGTGTCAGTCCCAGTGAGTCGCAGAAGTCCTTTGCTGAGGAGCCATGACTGGTGAGAGTGGTACCCACACCCAGCCAACTGGCATGGTGACAATTGAAATCACCACATATGAGGAAGAGAGAGTTGGGATGAGTAAATAGAAGTTGGTCCATATTATCAGACAGCGAGATGTAGATGGAGTCATCACTGTTTGGTGGACGGTACAACACACATATGAACAAGAGGTGGGAGCGAAGGGGAAGCCGTAGCCAGAGGTATTCCTGGGGGTGAGGTGGAGAGAGTGCAGTGCAGGGCAAGTGAGGAAGAGAGTTTTTGATAAAGATAGCAACCCCACCTCCAGGACGAGGCTCAGGTCTATCATACCGGAGGAGGGAGTAACCCGGGAGAGATACTAAGGAATCAGAGACATCATGAAGGAGGATAGTTTCTGTTAAGCAGATCACGTCTGGTTTGACAGAAGCAACCTGTATGGAGAGATCAGTTAAGTTTGAACGAAGGCCCCGGATGTTTGAGGTCCATACCGTTAATGAAGAGGAAGGGGGAGCATCGGATACAGAACAGGGGGGAGGAGGGGGTAGGGTAAGATGTGGAAGAGGTGGAAGAGGTAGGGAGAGCTGTTGAAGGTGTGTCAGAGATTTCAGAATAGCTCGGAGAAAGGGAAGGATGGGGCGGACAAAAGGTTTGATGGTGATTGGGTGAGGCACAATGAGGTGTTATTTGAGGAGGGGGAAGAGCGAGGCAGAAGGTTGGGGGAGATGGAGGTGAGAGTTGGAAGGGGGAAGAAGCGGGGAGGACGCTTTGAGGAGGGGGAGTGAGAGGGGGGAAATTGAGAAGAAATGAGGGTGGGGAGATTTGAAGGGGAGGGGCGAGGGGGGAGTTTGGGAGGGAAGGGACAAGGGGAGGGTTTTGAAAGGGATGGGATATGGGGGAGATTTGGAGGGGAGGGGTGAGGGAGGAGTCTAGGAGGGAGGGCATAAGGGGGGAGATTTGAAAGGGATGGGTGATGGGGAGGATTAGGAGGGGAGGGGAAAGGGGGAGGATTTGAAAGGGATGGGTGATGGGGAAGATTTGGAGGGGAGGGGGGATGGGGAAGATTTGGAGGGGAGGGGTTATGGGGAAGATTTGGAGGGGAGGGGTGAGATTGGATATTAAAAAGTGTACGATTAATGGGAAACGAACATTTATTGCAAAATGAGTTTCTTGTGACCTTCAAATCAAAAATACGTTTGAGGACGCTGGATGGAGGATGGAGTGCAGGAGAGTTTAGGGAATGTAGAAAAAAGGCACTATAGGAGATGGAATTTTTTTTGGGGATGAATATATTTGGTGAGCAAGTCGAGAGCAGCCTTTTAAAGAAGAAGAAAAAGGTGTTATAATATATGATGGAATACAGAACTTGAGGGGAAAGTGTAAACATTGAAGGTTAATAACAGTGAAAACTATCTGGGGAAATGGGGGAGAAACACGTGGTCGAAGAACGAACGAATGAATAAGAATGAATAAACGAATGAGAACAAGAATAAGAACAGAGAAGGAAATGTTTTTTTGTTTTTTGTTTTTTTTGAGTTGAGATTTACACAAGGAAGTAGGCTATGGGGTGAAAAGACTGGGAAAACAGAGAACGAAAGTTATTGGATCACAAACGACGGACCGCTGAGAGAAAAACAAAACCTCAAGTTTGTACACTGTACAAGTCCTCAAGACACGACACGAATTAACACGATTTTCAATACAGGTATGAAAGATTTGCACCGAAAATCTTCCTCGGGACACAATATACGTACACACACCATAAAATAAATACAGTTATAACGAAAATACAAATGGGAACAATTGCTTAACGTCGATTTCAAATCGCTCGCGACGCGGCAAAGGCCTTGCTCGCGACGCGGTAAACAGACGATTAATTTATGAAAGATAAACACCGAGAAACTTCCAAGGGGCACACTATAACTTCACACACCGAAAGATAAATACAGTTTCGACAAAATACAATTGTGAACAGACTTAACTTTGAAAAACGTGGAGACCGTGTGGAGCTTCGAAAATCCCTGCCGCCATCTCCAATATCTCGCGAGATCTCCAATTCTCACCGCGAGATCTTGTGCATATTATAAAAAATAAACTGTTCAAATATCTGGAGTGAGGATGTACCTAATGCAAACAAATGTTGTTAATTACTAGTAATGTACATTTACGAAGTACAAAACGTATCTTCCCTGATAGATAGTCAATTTAAATATCATATGTTCAATAATGAGGTTGACAGGATATCATGTATATACAGTCACGTGAAAAAGTAATTACACCCCATGTAAAGTTTTGACTTTTTCAACATATTTCAACATACAGCTATTTGATCTTCATTTCAACAATATTGACAGATAAAGGTGATATAATATAACAAATATCATGAAACATTTAAATTTTGTAGTCCATTGTATAATTTAAATAAACATAAATGCAAATTTCGCATGTGGAAAAAGTAAGTACACCCCTACATTTATCACTCCTTCAAATACCTAAAATTAGAATCAGGTGCACCAGCTCAGGTGCAAATGATGAGAACATCGTTAGAGAGGATCTTGGAGGAACCTGTCTTATTTAAACCTCAGATATTTAGTTTGGTTTGCTCTTTGTTGTTGAAGTGTGCAGCATCACCATGCCTAGATCAAAAGAGCTCTCCGAGGCCTTCAGAAAGAAGGTTATAGATGCTTACGAGGTTGGGAAGGGATTTAAAAAGGTCTCCAAACAATTTGAAATCAATCATTCGACGGTCTAGAAGATCATCGACAAGTGGAGAAGATTCCAAACAACTGCCAACTTGTTCAGGCCAGGCCGCCCCAGCAAGTTCAGCCCGAGAGCAGACCGCAAGATGCTGAAAGAAGTCTCTAAGAACCTCAGAATGTCATCACGGGACCTACAGGTAGCTCTTGCCACTGTTGATGTCAAAGTGCACGAGTCTACCATTAGAAAGAGGCTGCACGAATTTGATCTACATGGGAGGTGTGCCAGGAGGAAACCTTTGCTCTCCAGAAAGAACATCAGGGCAAGACTAAAGTTTGCCAATGAACAGCGAGGCAAAGACCAGCACTTCTGGAGTAATGTGCTGTGGACAGATGAGTCAAAGGTAGAGCTATTTGGCCACAGTAACAGAAGACATGTTTGGCGAAAACCAAAGACAGCATTTGACCACAAGAACCTGATACCAACTGTAAAGCATGGTGGTGGAAATATTATGGTTTGGGGCAGCTTTGCTGCATCAGGGCCTGGGCAGCTCACCATCATAGAAACCACTATGAATTCTTCATTGTATCAATCCATCTGTCAGAAAGTTGAAGCTCAACCGAAGCTGAACCTTGTAACATGACAATGACCCTAAACATACCAGTAAATCCACTAAGGAATGGCTGAAAAGAAAGAAATGGAAGGTTCTGGAATGGCCAAGTCAAAGCCCGGATCTAAATCCCATCGAGACGTTGTGGGTGGATTTGAAACGAGCTGTGCATGCAAGAAACCCCTCAAACATCGCACAGCTGAAAGAATTCTGTGTGGAGGACTGGGCAAAAATTTCTCCCAGTCTATGATTTCTCGCGTGACTGTATACACACGACATGGCCAAAATAATGTGGGCACCCGAACATCACACCTGCAGGTGCTTGTCGACCATTTCATTCCAAAATCATGGGCATCAACATGGAGTTGGTCCACCCTTTGCTGCTATCACAGCCTCCACTCTACTGGGAAGGCTTTCCACTCGATATTGGAACATTGCTGCAGGGATTTGCTTCCATTCAGCCACGAGAGCAATAGTGAGGTCGGGCACTGATGTTGGGCGATTAGACCTGGCTCGCAGTCGGCGTTCCAATTCATCTCAAAGGTGTTCGGTGGGGTTGAGGTTAGGGCTCTGTGCAGGCCAGTCAAGTTCTTCCACACCGATCTCGACAAACCATTTCTGTATGGACTTCACTTTGTGCAAGGGGGCATTGTCATGCTGAAACAGGAAAGGGCCTTCCACAAACTGTTACCACAAAGTTGGATGCATACAATTGTCTAGAACGTCATTGTATGCTGTAGCATTAACATTTTCCTTTACTGGAACTAAGGTGCCGAGCCCGAACCATGAAAAACAGCCCCAGATCATTATTCCTCCTCCACCAAACTTTACAGTTGGCACTATGCATTCGGGCAGGTAGCGTTCTCATGGTATCCTCAAAACTCAGATTCGTCAGTCAGACTACCAGATGGTGAAGCGTGATTCATCACTCCAGAGAACGCATTTCCACTGTTCCCAGAGTCCAATGGCGGCGAGCTTTACACCACTCCAACCGACGCTTGGCATTGCGCATGGTGATCTTATGCTTGTGTGCGGCTGGTCGGCCATGGAAACCCATTTCATGAAGCTCCCGACGAGCAGTTGTTGTGCTGACGTTGCTTCCAGTGGCAGTTTGGACTCGGTAGCGAGTGGTTGCAACTGAGGATAAACGATGTTTACTCGCTACGTGCTTCAGAACTCGACGGTCCCATTCTGTGAGCTTGTGTGGCCTACCACTTTGCGGCTGAGCTGTTGTTGCTCCTAGACGTTTCCACTTCACAATAGCAGCACTTACAGTTGACCGGGGCAGTTCTAGCAGTCCAGAAATTTGATGAACTGACTTGTTGGAAAGGTGGCATCCTGTGACAGTGCCACGTTGAAGGTCAATGAGCTCTTCAGTACGGCCCATTCTACTGCCAATGTTTGTCTATGGAGATTGTATGGCTGTGTGCTTGAATAGAAATAGCTGTCAGCAATGGGTGTGGCTGAAACAGGCGAATCCAATAATTAGAAGGGTTGTCTGCATACATTTGACCATGTAATGTATATACATATATATACAGTATATTAATATACAGACCTGGCATTTATTATGGAATATTTTTTTTTTCTTGACTTGGGTTTACTTTCTGAACTCGGTATATCAATCTGGTGAGTTTCTTTTACGCTTCGGTGATTTCTTTGTTAAAAGAACCATGTCACTGATTGTTTGTCGCAGCAAGAAGTCAATAACAGGATTATATCACAGGTGGCGTGACAAAATGTACGGACAGGTACATTTGACGATTGGCTTCACAGTCGGGTATACAATGGTTGTTGCGTTCTGTATTAGTGGAAAACAACTGCTGCACGTCCACAAAAGTTATTGCCGCTTCCTCTGGAGATGGCCTGTCAACTCGACAATGCTGTTTGTCATGGAGTGGTGGCTTTACGAAATTCCGGCATGAAACAGCGTGCTATTGCTCGGCAGTATGGCATCACTCAAGGTCAGGTGTCAAAGATCCTGAAACGAAATGTTCAGAGGGGTGTCCCTACTCCAATACCGAGGTCAGGACGTCCCCGCAGAACCACAAGGAGGGATGATCGCCAGCTGCACCGGTTAGTCCGCAATGGCCGTACCAAGTCAGCTAATCGGCTTCGGGCTGAGTGGCAGCAACTGACAAATGTGCCTGTATCCAGAAGGCTAGTCAACCAACGACTGGTTCAAGCAGGCTATCGTGCCAGGCGTCCCCTGAGAAAGCCACGTCTAACCAGACAACACCGCCAGCACCGATTGCAGTGGGCCAGAGAGCACCGTCAATGGCAGCCAGGACACTGGAATCACGTGATCTTCAGTGACAAGTCTAGATTTCTGGTCTATCATCAATATGGCCGCGTCCGAGTGCGCAGACAAGTGCATGAAGCCTACAACGAAGATTGTATAGTGCCAAGAGTCCAAGCTGGAGGTGGTGGGGTGACCGTTTGGGCTGCTTTTCATGCAGGGGGCAAAACTGACCTGGTTGTTCTGAATGGAAACCTGAACCAGTTCAAGCACAGGGCCATTCTGGAAGAAACATTGCTTCCATTTGTTCGTGCAGCCTTTCGAGGAAACTTTGTCTTCCAAGATGACAATGCACGGCCTCATCGTGCTCGCATGATCCAACACTTTCTTGCTGACCATGGTGTAGAGCATATGGAGTGGCCTGCCATGTCCCCGGATATGAATCCGATAGAGAACCTGTGGGCAGAATTAACGCGTCAAATCGACAACTTGGACCAGCAGCCTGCCTCTGTGCGTGAATTGCAGCAGGCTATTGACACTGCATGGCAAGCGATTCCTGTCCAAACCTTGGCAAATCTCGTGAACAGCATGCCTCGATGTGTATGTGCTCTCCTGAATGCCCGTGGGGGTTACACGAAGTACTGAACTGTAATTTTACTGTCCGTAATCCCAGTCGTAATTTAACTTTTGTTTTTGTTAAAAAAAATTTTTGGCTAATGTGCAAAATAAAGACATACTTCTGGAAAACGCACAGAAGTTTAACAGTACTGTCCGTGAATTGAGTTCGATATCAGTTTACATCACTTTCAAGGATCAATTTATTTGCTTCGAAATGGCAAATGTGGTTTTTGTTTCTTTTAAAGGTCACATTAACAAAATCTAGAATAATTTCAACATAATTCCAATGAACTTTTGGTTCTAAGTCATCTTGAAAAGTAAGTTCACCCCCACAAAAAAAATATTCCATATTAAATGCCAAGTCTGTATATTGTTGCGGTTCTGAGAAAGTGTACATATTTGATTAATAAAGGTTAAAGGATTTGCCCCCATAGTTAGTCCACATGCAACACGTAGGTCACCTTAGAACATTAGTTATTTCTTAGTATATGTGAGATAAGGACATTTCCAATAGTGATACCTGCATTGTGTAAAAGAAATAAATAAGAGTAGGCCCCGTTCATTTTACAGCCCCCCCTCCAATCGACCTCATTGCGCACCATCCAGTCTGCGCCCCATTGCCCCTCGCATTAGGATGATGAAACCAGCCAAATGCCACGAGGTAAGGCCTGGAAAAGGGGCGGAGCGCGAGGTCGGGGGTGTGGCCACATCAAGCAGACGTCAAGGGCGGAGCCGGTAAGACCCCAACAACCAACCAGGGCTCCGTGGGCATGGCTTAAGGGGCGTGGTCAGAGCGCGGCTGGGACATTCGAGAGGGTTCGCTGGGCGGCGCTATATAATCGCACATGCAAAGCCCCTACACAGGACTCGCGTGATAAGGACTGTGAAGGACTATTGGGAGAGGGCTTTGCTGTACAGGACTGGCTGGCATTACGAATTGTACAAGGACTTGTTGGGAGCACATTGCATTGCGAGGAAAACTCGCACGATTGGCGCATGACAGAGGCGCTGTTATCCTGATTGATTGAAAGGACTCGTGGAGGATTTGGCTTCGGGCATTCTGGAAGCGCATATAAAGCCCTGGTATTTATATTACGTACGCGGCTGTGAGCCGCGAAGTAACGGCTAGCCCAGCCTACCGATCCCCCCCATATAATTGTCCGATCCGCACCAACGACACGCGGAGAGCTTGCCTGCCATCTACCATCTTCTTCGTGGTATGAGTCGGGGACCGGAGTGAGCTGTGGACGCCATCGTTGGACCCTCAACCCGACCATATACAACCCCCGTGTGAGTCTGAGTCTGAGGGCGAACGGGCCCGTGTCCAGGGATAGGTTAAGACTGTATAAGGCTGCCCTGTGTATCTGCTTCTTCTTCTTCACTGTACATTGCTTCTTCCTCTTCATTGTACAAAGTGTAATAAATTCCTTGTTATTCCTGTTTCCTCTTAATTCGACCGTTTTAGTGATTTCTCAATTTGGGTAAGCGTGGCACGATCACAACCGCTCAAATCAGGTTTAGTACCTGTTAACGGCCCGAATCGCGTCTCGCTGTCGCTCGGCGTGTCCACTAAAACCGTGGTTCGGGTGGGGTTATTTCCTTGCTTCCCGGGAGGCGCTGGTAATTAGGTAATAGGACTAATTCGGCCTACCACCCTATTCAGCACTGAACGGAAGGAACGCATTAGCCCCGGATCACGTCAGCTAGATAAAAGACAAGGGGATTAATCCCCCCTTGGTAAGGGGAAAGGCCGACGTTTGAGATCCGCAACATTTGGTGTCAGGAGTGGGATTGGACCTGAAGTGAGCCTAACGCACTCAAAATTACGAGCGGCCGAAATTTATTAATTAAACATCCAAATTAAATCGTGCCATGCATAACCAAGGTGGTCGGATGTCGGTGGGGGTAACTGAGGAGGTAGAGGAGGAGTTAGAAATAACCCAGGACCCCCGGGAAGAGTGGGAAGAGGAGGATGCAGTTAATGAGGGTGCAGCAGTAGAGGTAGCGGGGGAAGAAAATGGTGGCGCCTCGCACATGGCGACGAGGGCTGCGGCCGCTGCGCAAGTGGAGGGGATAGACATACAAACCCTCATGGCGCAAATCAAAGCGTGCTTCGCGGTGCAGAGTAATGAAATGAAAGAATTGGAAAACAAAATGGGGGGCCAAATGAAGGAAATGGGTGGCCAAATGAAAGATGGGTTAAATAATTTGGAAAACAAAATCGGGGGCCAAATGAAGGAAATGGGGAGCCAATTGAAGGACGTGGGTGGCCAAATGGGAGAAATGAACGAGGGGTTAGTGGGGTTGGAAAACAGGATGAGCACCCAAGAGAATCGAATGAAAGGTATGAAAGACGGGTTAAAAGGGTGTGGTAACAGAATAGGTGGCCAAATAAAAAAGATGGAGAAAGACATAGACCGCAGGTCGAGCGGGCAAGGCACATTGGTACGTGAAGGGGTAGCGCGATGTGAGAAGCAGAGGGAAAGCGAGTTAGAGCAAAGCACAGCCAGGTGGACCGGGGTATAAATCACGACACGGGGAAAAGAAAAGCCGACGACCGCCGAATTGGAAAATTTTATTTTATGTGCACCAGCGGTCGTCGAGCTTAATAAGGAAAAAGAAATAGTGGAAATTGGGGCTGAAGAGACGGCAGACTTAGAAAATCAATCGCGGGAGGAAAAGATGGAATGTACCCAAAGTCTGGATTCGCATTGCGATGCCGTGCTTCCTAACCAAAATGAAAGTTTGTAGATGCGGTTAGAGGAGAAAAGAATCCCGAAGGTGAGTAGGGTTGTGTATGGCTGTGAAAATGTTTGGTGCGAAAGTGTTTGGCGTGAAAGGATTTTTCACGCGATTGGGATCCCAACGTCACCCGGGGGCTTGTGGAAGGTCCGTGGTGTGCTGTACGGAAGTGAATGGCGTGTGTGTGCGAACGGCGCCGAAGCGCGAGTGTGTTACAGAGTGCAAGGAAGAGTGCACGATGGAGTGTATGTGTGAAGGGTGTGACTCAGAGTGTGAGTTGGCCGGAGAGAGAGTGCGGGAGTGCACACCAGAGCGCGTGATTGGGTGTGCAATAGAGTGCACACCTGTGAGTGTTACGGAGTACGTAACGAAGGAGTGTGCGCAAGAATGTGCACGAGGGTGTGTGCTGAGTGGATGTGTACAGGAGTGCACACCGTGGGTGTTACAGAGTGTGTAACGGAGTGCGTAAGTGGTATGAGAGTGGCAGGGTGTGCGCGAGGATGTGTACTAATGGAGTGTGCGAGCGGCGTGAGTGCGCCTGGGTGGTGTGCAAAGAGGAAGTGCAATAACAGAATGTATTGAGTGTATGGGGGGCGCTGGAGCACCGGGTTGTGTGCGTATGGAGCGGGTGGCGTGTGGATGGGAGAATGCGATTCGGGCATCGACGCAGACCGGGGCAGCGTTTAGTGCAACGGATAGCCGACGCGAGCTCTCGGGGCGTGGTGTTCTTTGTGTGCTGCGGGAGCCGGCGGGGATCGTTGCCGCGGTGGCGTGCACGATTCGGGCCGGGCCCCGCCCTGTATGATCAGTGCCGTGCCGTGGCACAAGGGGAAAACAGCACGATTCCAGGGGTAGGCCAGGTCGGACCTTCGCCCCCTGGCGGGCGCGGTGCTCCGACCGTGGGAGGTTTGGTCATCAGGCCGGAGACTGGAAGGCTCCGCGCCGGGATGGTGCCTGGAACCTTGGTCCAAGTATGCCTCCTCCCCAGAATCGAAAATGCCGGTCGGACCCAACCAACAGGAGACTGACCATCCACATGCATTGCTCGGCTTTGCGAAGCTGAGCTGTGAAAATGTATTTCCACCTGGAGAGGCTCAAGAGTAGTGGACTGATAGTAATGCTGATGGCAAATGATATCCGGTATAGAGGGATTTTAGATCGCTATCGCTATCGCTCGGCATGTCCACTAAAACCGTGATTCAGGTGGAGTTATTTCCTTGCTTCCCGGGAGGCGCTGGTAATTATGTAATAGGACTAATTCGGCCGACCACCCTATTCAGCGCTGACCGGAAGGAACGCAATAGCTCCGGATCGCGTCGGCTAGATAAAAGTCAAGGGGATTAATCCCCCCTTGGTAAGAGGAAAGGCCGACGTTTGAGATCCGCAACAACATACATATATATACAGTCATCCCTCGCTATATCGCGGTTCACTTTTCGCGGCTTCGGTACATCGCGGGTTTTTCTCGCTAGTATATGTAAAATTATATCGCCGATTTTTCGCTATATCGCGGGATTTTGCGGTATAAATGTATTTTTATATACTATTATTTTAAATATTTTTGTGGTAAAATAAGCATTTACTAGCCTAAAAAATTAAAAAACGTAAAAAAATAAGAAAAATACAGTAATTAAAACATATTACAAGAAATAAAATACTGTACATAGTGTACAGTAGAACAGTAGACAAAGAGACAAAGAGTCGTGCGGATGGAAAACGCAGATGCGGCAGCTTCCATTTGCGCTAGTTACCCACGTAATGGGTAACTGTAATGCTCTTTCTGGCTGTGCAGTGCATTCATCATCGTCATCACCTTCATCGTCATCAGTACTACACAGCTAATTCATCATCATCTTCATCACGCAAGTTGTAGTATTGAAGAGCCGGGGCTCTTGCTTGATACGGACGAAATGACGGGCACGACACAAACTCGTCCAAGAAGATATTTATTCTCAAAACCAACTCGGGAACACTGAAAAGCCCATTTATCGGGCTGCATTATAAAGCACAACCAGAAACCGAAAGCCACGCCTCTCAAGCGTGGCGTGCTTCGGCGGTCACGTGATCAGCCACTCTGGCACCGGGGATCCCCGCCGGTGACGTCACCGGCTGGAGCAAGGAGATTTTGATGCTGGTCTTGCTTGGGGAACCCATGGGTCGCTACAGTATCTTCAATCGTGAGTACCCATTAGAATTTTATATGTTGTTAAAATTACGTATGTTTAAGAGTGTAAAAAGTGTTTAAGAGTATAGGAAGTGTTTATAAGAGTATGGGAAAGGTTAATAAGAGTGTGAGAAAGGTTAATAAGAGTGTGGGAAAGGTTAATAGGAGTGTGGGGAGGGTCATAAAGCTTTAAAATATATATAAATAATAAAATAAAAATATGGTCGCTACTTCGCGGATTTTCGTCTATCGCGGGGGGTTCTGGAACGTAACCCCCGCGATAAACGAGGGATCACTGTATATATATATATATATATATATATATATATATATATATATATATATATAATATATATATATATATATATATAAAATATACTAGCAGAAGTACCCGGCATTGCCGAGCGGGGGAGGGGAGGGGCGGGGGGAGGGGAGGGGAACGGGGGGGGAGGTGAGAAGAGGGGGAGGGGGAGGGGGAGAGGGGAGAAGAGGGGGAGGGGGAGGGGATGGGAGGGGGGAGGGGGAGGGGATGGGAGGGGGGAGGGGTGGGAGAGGGGGCAGGGGGGAGGTGGGAGGGGAGGAGGGAGGGGAGGAGGGAGGGGGGAGGGAGGGAGGGGGGAGGGGGGAGGGGGAAGGGGGAGGGAAGGGGAGGGCCAGTCAACAATGACGTTGCATTTCTCATGGTCGGAGAGCAGCACAACAATCGCGACCTAGTCCTGCATATTCGCAACAGCACGAAGCGGATTTTGGAGACTCACCGATCCTGTGACGTCCTCCAGTACCGGCGTTGCCGGGCGGGGGAAGGGAGACCCGTACATTCCCAACCCGTACATTCGCCCTCTCGACTCAAGCTCACTCGGACAAAAGCCTCGCACAAATTACACCGTGAAGGCCCAATGGTCATGTCTATGCCACAAATCACGGGCGCACTGAATTGAAAATATATAGAACGCTCATACTCCGTGAAAAGTGTAGCCGCCGTGTCGCCATCTTGGTCAGCACGACTCGACCAACTCGCTTCGCGGATCTCGTTTTGTGCGGCAATAAACTGCTCCAATCGGTTACGGAAGGGTTGTGGAAAGACGTTTCACAGCTGTTTCAAAGACATTTAATTCATATCGCACAAAATCGATACAAAACACGATCGCATAAAAGGTGAAAAAACGTGTAACGTGTGACAGGATGGAACATCACGTGATCGCTCTGAGCGAATCAGTCTGGCGGCGGGAATGGAACATCACGTGATCGCTCTGAGCGAATCAGCGCGCTGCTATGGAACCGGCTGAGATTAGCGGGTACTTCGCTGAAATGCGCTGAGGAAAATATGAATGAAAAATATGGATCGTCAAATATTTTGAGTTCGGCCATGTTCGTCCCAGGCTCAATGGCCATGTCTATGCCAAATATCAAGCACGTAAGCCTCTCCGTTTAGGAGTCTATCGGTAACATTACACACACACACACAAACTGTGTTTTATAGATATATATATATATATGTATATATGTATATATATATATATATATATATATATATATATATATATATATATATATATATATATATATATATATAATATATACAGACTTGGCATTTAATATGGAATATTTTTTTTGTGGGGCGAACTTACTTTTCAAGATGACTTAGAACCAAAAGTTCATTAGAATTATGTTGAAATTATTCTAGATTTTGTTAATATGACCTTTAAAGAAACAAAAACCACATTTGACATTTTGAAGAAAATAAATTGATCCTTGAAAGTGATGTAAACTGATATCGAACTCAATTCACGGACAGTACTGTGTTAAACTTCTGTACGTTTTCCAGAAGTATCTCTTTATTTTGCACATTAGCCAATTTTTTTTTCAACAAAAACAAAAGTTAAATTATGACTGGGATTACGGACAGTAAAATTACAGTTCAGTACTTCGTGTAACCCCCACGAGCATTCAGGAGAGCACGTACACGTCGAGGCATGCTGTTCACGAGATTTGCCAAGGTTTGGACAGGAATCGCTTGCCATGCAGTGAAAATAGCCTGCTGTAATTCACGCACAGAGGTCGGCTGCTGGTCCAAGTTGTCGATTTGACGCGTTAATTCTGCCCACAAGTTCTCTATCAGATTCATATCCGGGGGCATGGCAGGCCACTCCATATGCTCGACACCACGGTCAGCAAGAAAATGTTGGATCATGCGAGCACGATGAGGCCGTGCATTGTCATCTTGGAAGACAAAGTTTCCTCGAAAGGTTGCACGAGCAAATGGAAGCAATGTTTCTTCCAGAATGGCCCTGTACTTGAACTGGTTCAGGTTTCCATTCAGAACAACCAGATCAGTTTTGCCCCCTGCATGAAAAGCAGCCCAAACGGTCACCCCACCACCTCCAGCTTGGACTCTTGGCACAATACAATCTTTGTTGTAGGCTTCATGCACTTGTCTGCGCACTCGTTTGCGGCCATCTTGACGATAGACCAGAAATCTAGACTAGTCACTGAAGGTCACGTGATTCCAGTGTCCTGGCTGCCATTGACGGTGCTCTCTGGCCCACTGCAATCGACACTGGTGGTGTTGTCTGGTCAGGCGTGGCTTTCTCAGGGGATGCCTAGCACGATAGCCTGCCCTGAACCAGTCGTTGGTTGACTAGCCTTCTGGATACAGGCACATTTGTCAGTTGCTGCCACTCAGCCAGAAGCCGATTAGCTGACTTGGTACGGCCATTGCAGACTAACCGGTGCAGCTGGCGATCATCTCTCCTTGTGGTTCTGCGGGGACGTCCTGGCCTCGGTATTGGAGTAGGGACACCCCTCTGAGCATTTCATTTCAGGATCTTTGACACCTGACCTTGAGTGATGCCATACTGCCGAGCAATAGCACGCTGTTTCATGCCAGAATTTCGTAAAGCCACCACTCCATGACAAACAGCATTGTCGAGTTGACGGACCATCTCCAGAGGAAGCGGCAATAACTTTTGTAGACGTGCAGCAGTTGTTTTCCACTAATACAGAATGCAACAACCCATATATACACGATTGTGAAGCCAATCGTCAAATGTACCTGTCCTTACATTTTGTCACGCCACCTGTGATATTATCCTGTTATTGACATCTTGCTGCGAAAGACAATCAGTGACATGGTTCTTTTAACAAAGAAATCACCGAAGCGTAAAAGAAACTCACCAGATTGATATACTGAGTTCAGAAAGTAAACCCAAGTCAAGAAAAAAAAATATTCCATATTAAATGCCAAGTCTGTATATATATATATATATATATATATATATATATAT
This sequence comes from Myxine glutinosa, assembly GCF_964187855.1. Lineage (NCBI taxonomy): Eukaryota > Metazoa > Chordata > Myxini > Myxiniformes > Myxinidae > Myxine > Myxine glutinosa. Next base: position 88,954,226 of record NC_136261.1, on the reverse strand, counting down.
ATATATATATATATATATATATATATATATATATATACAGTATATAACACCATGTATACACGTACTTATATGCCTATATTGACATATACATAGTGTATTAAACCATATATATACAGTCACGTGAAAAAGTAAGTACACCCCATGTAAAGTTTTGACTTTTTAAACATATTTCAACATACAGCTATTTGATCTTCATTTCAACAATATTGATAGATAAAGGTGATACAATATAACAAATATCATGAAACATTTACATTTTGTAGTCCATTGTATAATTTAAATAAACATAAATGCAAATTTCGCATGTGGAAAAAGTAAGTACACCCCCACATTTATCACCACTTCAAATACCTAAAATTAGAATCAGGTGCACCAGCTCAGGTGCAACTGATTAGAACATCGTTAGAGAGGATCTTGGAGGAACCTGTCTTATTTAAACCTCAGACATTTCGTTTGGTTTGTTCTTTGTTGTTGGTGTGTGGCGTCACCATGCCTAGATCAAAAGAGCTCTCTGAGGCCTTCAGAAAGAAGGTTATAGATGCCTACGAGTCTGGAAAGGGATTTAAAAAGATCTCCAAACAATTTGAAATCATTCAATCGACTGTCCAGAAGATCATCTACAAGTGGAGAAGATTCCAAACAACAGCCACCTTGTTCAGGCGAGGCCGACCCAGCAAGTTCAGCCAGAGAGCAGACCGCAAGATGCTGAAAGAAGTCTCTAAGAACCCCAGAATGTCATCAGGGGACCAACAGGTAGCTCTTGCCACTGTTGATGTCAAAGTGCACGAGTCTACCATCAGAAAGAGGCTGCACAAATTTGATCTACATGGGAGGTGCACCAGGAGGAAACCTTTGCTGTCCAGAAAGAACATCAGGGCAAGACTAAAGTTTGCCAATGAACACCTAGGCAAAGACCAGCACTTCTGGAAGAATGTGCTCTGGACAGATGAGTCAAAGGTAGAGCTATTTGGACACAGTACCAGAAGACATGTTTGGCAAAAACCAAAGACAGCATTTAACCACAAAGACCTGATACCAACTGTAAAGCATGGTGGTGGAAATATTATGGCTTAGGGCAGCTTTGCTGCATCAGGGCCTGGACAGCTCACAATCATAGAATCCACTATGAATTCTTCATTGCACCAGAGGGTGCTTGAGGATAATGTGAGGCCAGCTGTCGGAAAGTTGAAGCTCAACCGACGGTGGACCTTGCAACATGACAATGACCCTAAACATACCAGTAAATCCACCAAGGAATGGCTGAAAAGAAAGAAATGGAGGGTTCTGGAATGGCCAAGTCAAAGCACGGATCTAAATCCCATCGAGATGTTGTGGGGGGATTTGAAACGAGCTGTGCATGCAAGAAACCCCTCAAACATCGCACAGCTGAAAGAATTCTGCATGGAGGAGTGGGCAAAAATTTCTCCCAGTCGATGTCAGAGACTGGTAGACAGTTATAAGAAACGCCGACTTGAGGTTGTTTCTGCCAAAGGGGGCAATACCACCTATTAGAGCCAAGGGTGTACTTACTTTTTCCACATGCGAAATTTGCATTTATGTTTATTTAAATTATACAATGGACTACAAAATGTAAATGTTTCATGATATTTGTTATATTATATCACCTTTATCTGTCAATATTGTTGAAATGAAGATCAAATAGCTGTATGTTGATATATGTTGAAAAAGTCAAAACTTTACATGGGGTGTACTTACTTTTTCACATGACTGTATATATATCATATATATACATATATATATATATATATGCATATAGTATACCTCCCGACCCAGCTATAAACTGTCGTCCTGGTGTTTCACAAGCAGGGTGATTCATCAATGTCAGTGTGTGCCCTCCCTCAAATAGATGTTAAACTGGGTGTTCTATCTGACAGCACTAGCTGGTAGATGTTAAGATCCCACCGTGTCTTTCGCGAAGAGTAGGCAAGCTATCACCAGTACCATGGCCATTTCAAACTCCTGTCATAACTACTACTGGGAGTGGGATCGCAAACCGTCCAGTATGATCCTTGGCCAAAAAACTACTTCGGCAGATCCAACGATCTGTGACAGAGTTTGGTACATCAGTCAGTCAGTCATATGCAATAATGGTGGAGATTCTTGTTTGATCCACCTTCCACTCTCTCCTTCAGAATTTCTTTCGCCCTGCTTTCCCAATTATCCTGCTATGCCTTCTCTTCTCTACCCTAACCCTACTTTTTCGTTTTCTAAAATCCATTTTGCTGAACCCCCCCGACCCCCACCACCCACCACTCCTTCTGACAAGCAAGTGACATGTATCCCACACCTGACTTTCACAGAATATTTAATGCATGCGCATGTCAATTGGAATATAAAGAGTGTGCTGCACGGAATACACTCGAATTATACTAGGCATGTTGTAACAATGACAGGTCTCGATAATCCCTGGAAGACACCGATTGGTATTCAATTGCCGATATGAATTTATCACTCGTGTCATTATGTCCTTGTCCTAAATCTCTTACATCGGCAATCTCTTCCAAGAGCCTTAAACTCTGCAAATAAGAATAAAAAACAGACATAAGATTTTGGTTCACTAATATTAATTAATTTGAAATCGAAACATCATCGGGTTGCCCTGGGCACTTACAACTAGCTCATACATCACCATTCTATAATTGCCAGTTTCATTCCCATACGCTGTATGGTTGTCCATTGTCTAATAATATCCTTGTAATTTGATGTAGAAAGTACAGACAGCGCTGGCAATGATATGATGACAGTTTTCTTTTCTTTGAAGGTTGAGATTATTGGCAGAATGACCATATAACATATGGAATTTAACCAAGAAAACCCCATGGAAAACAAATATTCAGTGTGTTTCGGATGTGGCGGTAGAAGGTCCATGGTCGCATCAGTCCCATATTCAATGGAGGAACACCTAATTAAACCCAATATTTTTCTGTGCTTCAAAACGCCCTTCTATCCCGATTTTGGAATAAAGGTTGAGAGTTGGACACACAGTGATTGATGTGCGATGGTGAAACTCCCCTTACTGCGAGAGTTGTCCTTGACTTTGTACATGAAACTTTGCAAGATGGTGTCATTTCTCTCAAGTTTCCAGACAGGCACCAATATGGAATGACAAGACCCATTCGTAGCTCCTACTTAAATCCGCGTGATTATTTTATACGGGGACATTTGAAGAGACAAATCTTCACTTAAAGGCCTCAAACTCTCTGTGGGCAAAAGTTGTGAAATCATGCATCTCAGTCGACAAGGACTTGTGTTCTGAGTAGTGAACAATTTCCCATCTCAATTGGAGGATTGGCTAAGACAAATAGTGCTTTCATGTTGTTCATGACAAATACCTTTCCAAAGAATATTTTTCATACTTTATCATTCCATTATTTAATTGCTTTATGCACAAAAGACTATTCCAGTGCAATTGTAAATGTCTCATCATTTGTACGTGGGTCATGGCTGACGGCGAGGCCGAGGCACTGAACGTCTTCCTGTAGCTGACCATGGACATGGATAGGATCGTTCACCAATTCTTCCAGATTGACAGGGTAAGAATGTGGGATTTGCCATGGTTGAAAGGCGTTCTCCGTTTGTCATACAATTATGGTATATAATTAATTCCACATCAGCAGAGAGTGATGCACCTGCTGCCTACCAGTTTCTGGGATGGGGTACTGTGCAACATAATGTGGAGTTGTCTGCAAAAAGGAAGAGAGAATTTTCCAGAGTTTCTGAGAGGTCATTCCATTAATGCGAATGAGGAACAAGATTGAACCTGAGAGACTGTCTTGGGGCACTGCATCCTCCACTGGGAGAGAACAGTAAAGGGGTTTTCCTGGCAGTGAGTTTGGCTGGCAGGGCAGAATACCAGACTTTGTTTAAAGCTCAAGACATTTCCAGGGAGATGATTGTGACCTTGTATTTGAGGCTTAGGGCCTCACATTTTCCAGGAGAAAATCAGCAGCATATCCAAAGGTGAATGATTGGAATGTAATCCAAACTGATGGTTAGAGATCAGGCTTTGTTAGAAGAAGAAAGACTAGACTCAGACAATGGTGGTGAATTTAGATTCCTTTAGTTTGCTTTTAACTGCAAGTAAGTTTCGTAGCTTGTGGTTTCTTACATGAAGGATGCAGTGACGGACCATAAAGTCCTCATCGAGGCCAGGCCTTAAATGAAACAAACAAGACTGAAAGTCTAACAGCGGCATAGCCGGGCTTGTTTGATATTTTAGTTGAACATGATAGTGACCTGGGAGGGGATACCAGTTAACAAATAATGTAAGTATTAATTTTTTTTTGAAGTACTGTAAGTCTCTAAACTGTCGGTCACCATTGAGACACTGGTTTATTCAATATGTTTCGAGTCAACAATGAACCAACCATACACCGCTTCAATCCAGTGACTTTGCAGTCACGACAAAGGGATTGCAGTGTTATGATTATATTTAGTATATATTTTTTATTATTTACGATATTATTATTATTACAAAAACGATAATACTGTATTAAGAGACACTGGTTTATTCAATATGTTTCGAGTCAACAATGAACCAACCATACACTGCTTCAATCCAGCAACTTTGCAGTCACAGAAAAGGGATTGCAGTGTTACGATAATATTTACTATATCATTATTATTAACGTTGTTATTATTATTATGAAAACGATACTACTGTATTAACAAACCTGGGCTAATTTGTCCGAAGCGGCCTGAAGTTGAGGCATGAAGCCTTAGGCCTATAGGGGAGAGCCGGGTAAATACGGACATGGGGTAATTGCGGACAAGGCTGTTACAGGAATTTCGCGATAGCTGGCGCTGTTCCGTCATCACTCGTGAGTGGCCTAGCAGGTAAGGTAAATACCAGCTAACTTCTATTATTTGCCTCATTTAAAGAGAAGTACTCAGTCAGAGAGTTAAGTACACCCCCTAAAATGTGTTCCTAGATTTTGCTGTTTGGGTTTATTGCTGTCAGTCGTTTTGGTTAATCATCGATTTTATTAGAAACGTGTATTCAGTTTGAAGCATGGTTTACGTACATACAGTGTCAATTGATGTAATGAGACAGTGTTGTGTTGAGGAAAGTATCGTGTGTCAAAGGTCAATGTGGGGTAATTGCGGACGGGTGTCCGCTATTGCCCCATTCATGTTTTCTGCGGTCTATATTGAATTCTAATGCATTTAATGTTAATTGCACATTTAATTTTTAATGTTAATTTAATTTAACACATTCACCCCTGATAACTTCCTTGTATTTGTGCGTCTTACAGTTAAAATTGTCCTTTTGCAGAAACATGTAGCTACCAACTCACCAATTGTCTGACTGGAACATTGATGGGTTCCAGATCAAGAATGAAAGTGTTTCACAAATCTCGTTTGTTTTGTGTTTCGATTGTCATTTGTTTTCTAAAGTTTCATTTTATTTTGGTGTGTGATGAAGGCTTATTAAAATTGTTTATGTGTATTGGTTTAAAAGACCTTGTCCAATAACTTCATCAAGTTAAAGAAAGGAAACACAGTCATTAGTGCAGGACTTGTAACTCGAGTAATAACTTCATTAAAAAAAAAAACAATATACGACAAACAAATATTACACATTTCAATGTTATTCTATAGACGAAAATATTTCATTGTAGGCCTATTGGGAACATTTCATTGTAGGCCTATTGAGAAGATAACTACTTAGCATCTCTGGTGTCTTAGAAGGTCGTTTAGCCTGTTTGAAAAGGGGAGGGGGCTTATGCAGGACCCTAAAAGTCGACTTCTTCACTTGTCCGTAGTTGCCCCACCAGGTGTCCGGTTTTCCCCGCTAGCGGGTGGGGAATTGCGGACACTTACGAAAATGGTTTCTTAAAGATAACTTACATACCTAAAACGTTTTTCTATATTTATCTATCTCATATTGAGGGGATGCCTCATATGTATCTGCTACCATGTTAATTTGAGAGTTATACAACTCGTTGTGCAGATACAGAGGTTTAAAAATCTGTGTCCGTATTTACCCCGTTCTCCCCTACGTATTGTGTCGTTAGAAGAACGGAAACGCCTATGCTTTCGATATTTGATGATCATTTTAACAATCGGTTTGTTTGTGTTTCACACTGAATGAAAAACGTGAAGGTAGCGCATGGCAATTGTGATATATGACAGGTTTGAAGATATGTCCAGCCTGAACGGTATAGGAATCAAAATGGCGGATTGTGGAGTCTGCCGTTGTATGCCGTAATGACATCACAGACGTAATCACATCTCCCTGCCATGTGACTAGATCCTCAACTCTGATTGGTGTACGTTTGAGGGGACATAATACATACACAGACAAAAAAACACTGTTCTAGACGGCTTTGCCCAATGGGCTACGCCGTCAAAATGACTGAATAGATAGAGAAGTGAGAAAGAGGGTGAATAATCTAAGAGTTTTTGAGTAAGTGGAAACCCTGCCTTTTGAAAATGGACAGATCACAACTGTTAGGAAAGACATGAGAAGGCAAAGAATTCCAGAGCTTAGCGGTGAAGCGAAGGAAACGTACATCATCATGGTGGCCCATCCTCGAGTTGCCAACGACCACACAATAATCAACAGGCACATAATAATCATTGCCAACGGCCCACAATTTGGTGGTCTCGCTAATGCTTGAGGTATACAAGTAGTAAGTTATTGGGAGAAGACACTGACGTAATATCTATACTCTATAGAAAAAGAAAGGAACGAAGCAACATTTCGGTGCAACTCAAACGGGTCCAGTTTGGAGTTGATAAGTCGGATTGCTTTAGACTCGACTCTGTCAAGTAAGTATGTAGAGCGAGAACCTCACCAGATGTGAGAGCAGTACTCCATACAAGGACGAATCAATCTTTATATAAATCGGAGCAACTGTTCAGACGAGAAGCATCTTCAACACCTGAATAGAACTCCCCATTTCTTAGAGGCAGACTTGCCTATTTGTATTATGTGGGTCTGTTTTTGTTACAGTATCTAAGGCTTGTATTGGAGCTGCCACACACACCTCTCACACACATGGACATGCAGATGAACAGACGATACACAACACAGGACTGCCAGACAAGACAAACACAGCGGCTGAGCTTGGGGGAAGTAATGTCACTTCCCTGGGCACTCCATTTACCAGCGACATCACAGATATTGCACCACCTTTCCCACCACACTCAATGGGGCATTTCCTAACGAGGAATATCCTCCTACCCATAGACGCCAACCTAAGGGGATTGTCCAAGCTCTTATCCTTTTAAATGCTGAATAAAATGCAAGGAAGCAACAAGTCCCATTTTTAAAGTGTTTGGTATGACTCGGCCGGGGTTTGAACAACGACCTCCCAGACTCGGTGTGGACACTCTTACCATTAAACTACCCAGTCTGGTAACTATAGTTTTGATGTTACAGTAATAACAAGTATATTTACTGCAGTGAGTCATAAAATTGCAGAGCTTTAAGTTGAGAGCAGCTTTACAAGGAGAAGTAGACCGAAATTGAGATTTATAAGTATTAAATTTAACTTGATTGTATTTGCCCCACTGAGAAATCTTGGCCAAATCCAAATTTATAGAGGTAGTTGTGACGATACGAGATGTAGATCTGGTAAGAGAAGATGAATCCGATGTTAAAAAGGTAGAATAATGTAATGTTGAATCATCAGCATACGAGTGCATTTGGTTATTTGTAGAAGAAGAATCAAATCGGCTTGTTCTTTTAACCAAACCAACTCATCCACCAAGTTTGGTCATAACTAGTCCACAACATTTTGAAATATCATGCTGTTGGACATTTTAGCCTCAATTCTCAATGGTGAAAAATCACTTTAAAAATTAAAAAAAAGTTTCGTATTCGGATTTGAATCTTCACTAAAATTGAATCAAATTGTCCTTTTCACACACCCAACTGCCCACCAAGTTTCGTCAGAATCTGACCATAACTTTTTGAGATATCGTGCTATATGTCGTTTTTGGCTTTATTTTTGAATGGTGAAGAATCACTGGAAAAATTATACTAGCCGGATCTGGATCTTCACCAAAAGCCATTCAGTTCTTGTCACACACACAACCTCTCCACCAAATTCATCCGGTTTTGTACGTAACTTTTTGAGATATCCTGCACACAAACAAACAGACAGACAGGGGTGCAAACATAACCTCTGTCCACCTTCAGTGTGGAGGTAATGAAGGAGAATGAATGGCCAGAAAAAGATAGACATAAGAAAGCAGAGTGAAGGAGGAAAGCTGAAAGAGGGCAGCTTGGAAATGAGACCCCAATACCAAACTGGCAGAAGCTTTCGAGATATCAAACGAACCACCTTCAGAAGCCATTTTTCCTCGCAGAGCAGGGGTTGGCCTTTTTCGGGCACCGTGGTCCCCTTTTTGAAGCAATGTTTTACGGCCGGATGCTCTTCCTGCCACCAACCCTGTTAGTCGCTTCTTGCGATACACAGGGAATTACCAGTGAACTGGTATGCAATTTGCCGACCTCGGAAGAATGACAGGCTGAGTCAACGCCCCTGGTGTTAATTCAGCGATCGACCGGGATTCAAACCCAAGATCCTAAGACCCCAAGCCGGCACCCTAACCGCTAAGCCAACACCAGGCTGGTTTTCGAGATATCAAAGGCTTCAACAAAAATTTCCCCAATGTCTCTGAGGGAAGAAGACCAGACATTCATATATTAGAAAGGATATCACCAGTGGATCTCACCTTGCAAAAGCCATATTGATGGTCAGAGAGAAGATTGTGAGAATCAAGATGCTTAAGGAAATGAGTATTGAGAAGACATTCAAAGACTTTGGAAATAGTAGAAGTTAGAGCAATATGATCGTAGTTATAGTAGAAGAGTTTGAAGGATCACCCTTCTTTGGATTGGCTTTACTCATGCATGTTTTCAGGAAAGAGGAAAAGTTTTGGCTTTTAAACACAAGTGAAATAAACGAGCACGCACAGGTTCAACTTCGAAAGCACAATCCTTCAAGAAACGAGCAAGAATGCCAATGCCATCACACACTTTGCTTGTGTCCAGAAAGAGAACTACTTTTTGACAGTATGAAAATAGATTCTAGGGGTAGGCATAGGATTGGTACCGGTAACGGCTTCATCAGGGAATTAGTCAGGTTCACAATGTCTTTTCGTTCAAAAATTTTGGAGATGAGCAAAACTATACATTTTTGGAATACTCAGAGCATGAGGAATCCAAAAATTAATGTTTGCATTTGCGTAGAAACCTTTCCGAAAATGACACTCAGGACGGTGATGAAGATCTGTAAAAGCATATTCCTGAACGGTATAGACCTAGTAGATCCTGTGTATAGGACTTATAGTACAATCTGATACTAACAAGGCTGCTTTCTTGCTTTATAACCCCGTACCTATAACTTCAAAGGACTTGCAATATCATGTATTATGTAATACAGTTATTTCACAAATATAAAGACAATGGTTTTCAATTACCTTTGTTTGTTGCTTTTCTATAATCCTGAGCACTATTTTGAGGCCTTTATTGGATTCCTTGACCCAGAAAACATAGGATTAGCATATTTAATTAAGTTTCTATGTTGACTAGAAGCTGAGATCGCGCAAAATATGTATTTTATGGCGGCCATTTTGAAAATCCAAAATGGCGGCCATGCAGGTGTCTGTGCAAATGCCAACATTGATTTTCGGATTCTCCATGCTCTGATGATTCCAAAAATGTACAGGTTTGCTAATCTCCAAAAATTTTGAACGAAATTATATTTGTTAACCTAGTGAACCTGACTAATGCTTGGAATGCTGGAGTTATCCAATGTGGAATTACAGAAGAAAAGAGAACCCAAAAGTTGTTTTTTTTTCAGTAAAAGAGACAGCTATAGTATCATCAGAACGGAAAAGCGAAGAAAAGGTAGTGCAACAGAAGTTGTTAAATATACTTTTGGCTAATGAACCATGAAGACCTATTGGTGAAAGAAGAGGAGAGGTTGTCACATTTCATTTGGATAAAGGAATGCTTCACTCCATGAATAACATATTTGCAATTATTTCAGGCAGAGATGAGGGCTGAAAGCAAATTGGAGGAAGGAGAGTTTTTCCAGTTCTAGTTTGCCACGTCCCTTGCACAAATGGCCATACAGCCAGGATGGTTGAACCAACAATTGGAAGAAGAGAAATCTTTAAAGAGAAGGAGATATATGCCACCATTCCTGCAACAAAATGCTCTACAGAGACATAGGAGAAGCAGTAATCTTCCCTAGGAAAGTCAAAATATAATTTCTGAAAGCCAGTCCAGTCAGCACTATTAAACTGCCAATAATGGCATTTAGAGAGAGCAGCCAGAGAAGTAGAAATGGAAACCAAAAATATGTTTATAATTGTGTGGTAAGAGAAGCCAATTGGGGGTGAAATTGCGGAGCTATAACGCATTGAATTAGACGTGAAAAACAAGTCCAAAGTATTGGGTGAGTGATCCTGACGATCTGGAATATGGGTATCGTGGTTGATAAATTTGCTCGAAATCATTGCGAATGGAAAACGTGAGAGCTTCAATCACCCTACCATCTGTGTGGGAAGTGGCGTACCTAAAAATCTCCTAAATGGAGGACTTCAGCTTGGGGGTGAGAGGATGTCACAGCCTCATGGCAGAAATTTAGATAGTCAAATAAAGTTGTATCCCAGTAGGCACACAGACATTGGATCCACGTTGAATGAACGTCAAGATTCGACGTGGACCCGAGGTTGAAAACGAGTTGGATTTGCAAATTGGATCAACGTCATTTTTCCAACGTCGAAACAACGTCGAATAAACGTTGATACAATGTCACACTTTCAACGTCGATGTAGGGTCGAACAACCAACATTGAAACAATGTCATTTATTCGATGCCAACGGTGAAACAACGTTGAATGACTGTCGGGTTTTGATGTAGGTATTAATGTTGAGTCTCAGGTTGGGTTTTGGTTGTCCGACGTCGCGACCTCATTCCAACCGTTATTCGACGTTGAAACAACGTCGTGCGCCCGCTGGGATAGTTTGTAGAGTTAGTAGGTAAAACAGATAAATAGTGATCATTGGGAGACAAACCTTAAAGTCAGTTAACGTCAACGTTTGGAGATACAAGGTCCACAGGTCCACAAGGTGTACAACAGGCATGTTGATGTTGGAATAAGCACAGACTCCTCCTTTGAAGTGGAATCGTGAGTGAACGTTATGGTAGGAAATATCAAAGGAATTAATGAGAACATCATTTGATAGTTCCCAGCGGGCGCACGACGTTGTTTCAACGTCGAATAACGGTTGGAATGAGGTCGCGACGTCGGACAACCAAAACCCAACCTGAGACTCAACATTAATACCTACATCAAAACCCGACAGTCATTCAACGTTGTTTCACCGTTGGCATCGAATAAATGACATTGTTTCAATGTTGGTTGTTCGACCCTACATCGACGTTGAAAGTGTGACATTGTATCAACGTTTATTCGACGTTGTTTCGACGTTGGAAAAATGACGTTGATCCAATTTGCAAATCCAACTCGTTTTCAACCTCGGGTCCACGTCGAATCTTGACGTTCATTCAACGTGGATCCAATGTCTGTGTGCCTACTGGGTTGTGTCTTTGAGACAAGTAAGATATTATTAGAGGTACTTGCTGGTGTTCAATACTTGGTCAATTAGGTGTACAATTAGGTGGTGTTCAATTTTTCAGGTTGTCCGTCGGCTGTCCGTCCGTCCGGCCGTCCATCCGTCCGTGATAGGTTTTCGTTACCGCGATAACTTGAGAACGGCTAAAGGGATCTTAGTCAAACTTGGTGCAGGTATGTAGAATGGTGTAAAGATGAACTGATTATATTTTGGGGTCACGAGCTCAAAGGCCAAATGTCAGAGGTCATGTTAGGTAAAAAAAAATACTGTTACCACGATGACTTGTGAACCAGTGATGGGATTCGGACCAATTTTGGTACAGTTATGTAGAATGGTGTAAAGATGAACTGATTAGATTTTGGGGTCAAGAGGTCAAATGTAAAAGTCTGTAACAGGTGTATAACTTGAGAATGGCTTAAGTGATCATATTCAAACTTAGTACAGGTATGTATAATGATGTAAAGATTAATTTATTTGATTTTGGGGTCAAAGGTCAAATCTGCAATAGGTCTATAAGTTGAGAACAGCTGAAGTGATCTAATTCAAAGTTAGTACAGGTATATATAATATTGCAAATATAAAGTGATTAGATTTTGGGGTCAAACGTCAAATCTGTAATAGGTCTATAACTTTAGAACGCCTGAAGTGATCTAATTCAAACTTGGTGCAGGTTTGTATAATGTTGTAAAGAATAAGTGATTAGATTTGGGGGTCAAGAGGTCAAAGGTCAAAGTCTATAATAGGTATATAACTCGTGAATGTCTGAAGTGATCTAATTCAAACTTGGTACAGATATGTATAATGATGTAAAGATGTAAAGATTAACTGATTAGATTTTGGGGGTTCCGAGGTCAAGGGCCAAAGGTTAGAGGTCATGTCAGGCAAAAATATGAGAAATTGTGAACAGCTGAAGGGATTTAAATTAAACTTGATACAAGTATTATAATTATGTTATAATGTGGGCGGAGGCATATCAGTTGACGTCGTGACGTTGAAGAGTGCCGTTCTAGTTAAAAAAGGCAAGGCCGGTCTTGGGAGGGACTGATAAATACGACTGCCTGAAACATCCCTCTCGTTGGCAGTTGACACAGGCAGGACTCCAGAGATTTTTCAGTATAATTTTTTTTCAGTACTCAGTACAAAATAGATCAGATATATGAGGTTTCAGATTTTTCAGATAAGGATTTCATTTCAACCAATTATGGCTGGAATAACACTTCACCATTGCCATCTTCGTTATCAATCTAAATACCCTTTGAGGAGTTGATGAAATGCCAAGTTTAAATTTCTTTCGTTGAGCGGTTTTGGATAAAAAATGTCTAAATTTTCCCCTTTAATCCAATGTGTCTGCCATACCATGGGACCTATTACATCAGTTAGCAATAAAATATTCTCCATGGAGAGTCAAAGTTTTGCATCGATCGGCCAAGCGGTTACAGAGAAAACCATTTTAAAGTGAAAATATATAGATGCGGACACACACACACACACACACACCCACACAGACAGACAGACAGACAGACAGACACATACACACACACACACACACACACACACACAATATGACCAAATGTGACAAAATCAAGAAAATGACCAAATTCTAACATCTGACATCAATTAAGTGAAAAGATCTTGGAAGCTGAAGGGCACCGAAATTGTACCAGTGATTATTGGAGCAAAGGGTATGATAAAAAAGAATTATGCAGAGATCTTTAAAAAATATCCCTGTGAATATTACAACAAACGAACTGAAGTTGGAAGCTGTCCGTGGCTCGGTGACGATCCTCAAGAGCCCTCAGAACAAAACTTTGAGAACAGGAAAACTTCACAAATTGGTCCATGAATCATGATCCCTTACTGAAACGGAGGTGGATACTTCGAGACCTGGAAGGTCTCTGTTCCATTTTCTGAAACTCACATATGGAGATAACAACCAACGAGACACACACACACACACACACACACACACACACACACACACACACACACACACACACACACACACACACACACACACACACACACACACACACGGGCATTGCAATAGCATTGCATTCCTGTATTACCTTTTGGGTGAGACTAGCAATGGATGGAGAAAGATAAATTTATAGATCTGAATGCAGCGTACCCAAGCATTCAGCCTGACCACATACGTAAGAACTTCGTACAAAAATGTAGCCTCTCAATGAAGTGCATAAATGTTCTCAATCACATGACTAACAATAACAATTAAAATTAACACAAAGAGTTAAACAAGATGAGAAAGGTTAAGACAACAACCCCCCCCCCCCCCCCCCCCCCCTCCTGGTAAAAGTTATGTAAGAAAAATGACATAAGATAAATTATTATTTTCAATAATCAAAAATATTATTTACCAAAGTGTTGCAAATATAATAAATTAGTTTATTCATTGTATAATTTGTATACACATGTCAAGGTATGATACTCATGAATTATGCAAGAGCTCAAGGTGGATTTTCAAATTTATATGATGGCAAGGCACTTGTACATGGAATATTCCACTGTCCCAATTCTATTGCACAGTCCAGACAACCTCAGCCATGAAAGTGGAATTATAGCAGTACATGATCTCACTGAACTAACAGCAGACTATCTGGAATGGTACAAGATGTGCTGGAAGTCAATGGAAGAAATACTTTTATGAATGATCAGGGAACAGGAGGAATTGCTGAAATATCTGAAAGTATGTTTCTTTAGAGTGTTGTGGAGGGGGAAGGCATGGGGGAGTGGATGAAGTGTGCATATGGATGTTGTTTAGATAAATGAGGTAAAATCATATTCATTCACTTGTGGATGAGCAAATCAAAACAATGAGGTTAGCATTTCTTTTTTCCATTGTTATAAAGGTCATGATGAAGCTTCTACATAAAGAGCATGCAGGAAAAAGAGATCAGGACGCATCTTCACACTTGAAGGTGAATCACAAGGACTATGGTAGATCATATAGACCAGATAATATGGAATGGTTAGAGCGTTTGCTCTGAGTCCTGGAGGTTGACGGTTCGAACCCTTGTTGAGTCATACCAGAGACTTTAAAAATGGTATGTGCTGCTTCCTTGCTTGACATTCAGTATTTAAAGGCTAGTGCATGACAAAAAAAAACCCCATAGATTGTTATACATGGGGAGGAGGCAATTCGTAGTTGAGAAAATCCTCCTTCATTGGGTGTGGAGGGAAAAGCGATGTCATAAAGATGATGGGGAAGTGACGTCACTTCCCCCCAACCTCAGTGGCTGTGTTTGTGTGAAATTCAGGTCTCGCGTTGTCTCATGTATCTATTTGCATGTGTGCGTAATTTGTGTTGCAGCTCTTCCACGAGCCTTAGAGCCTGTAAAAAAAACAAAAAACAAAAATGACCGCACTATGGTCACAACCTACAGAAAAATGCGGATCAGGCCGATTGGGAAACGTGCATTTAAGGCACTCTTAAAAGATGAACAGCGCAATTGGGAAATCACATTTAATGCGCTCTTAAAAAAATTACCTCGACACCTCTTATTCATGTCACCCTCCCTATAGTTATATCAGAATTAGTTGATTCATCAGACCGTCACGGATTGCTTAACCCCAATATGGTGCCATTCAAGTATTACATAATACTATTTTTTAAAGTAATTTGTGTAACGTAACGCTTGAGTAGCGTGCATTCTGACATACTGCACATTCTGACAGGCTTGATTAAACCTTACTTTTATATGACATATGATTAGATTTTTCAGGGTCCTTCATCGTGAATAACACTCAACCCAAACAAAGCCAATAGAAATTTGAAGCAACAAATCTGTGGATGCCCTGTGGATGTGGAGTGTATAATCAGCAGAGCCCAACAGGCCAAATGTATTAAACCCACCAGAAAACAAAATTCCGGCCATATCATTTAGTCTCGGTGATATGGTGTGCAGAGTCAAGTGACAGAATGTGGGTGTGATCTGGCAGCTGTTCGAACAATTGGTGCACATTTCAAAAATCGACCCCCAACAAGAACCCCAACAACAACAACATTAGCAACGCAAGCCCTTGTAGACTTGTGATGCAGGTAAAATGGGCAAAACCATTTTGATTTTTTTTATTTGAACCAGTTCTGAGTATTATGTAGCATCTGCTCCGATGCAGGGGCGGATCCAGGTGGGGGGGGGGGTGCAGGGGGTGCGCACCCCCCCCCCTTCGATCCAGAATGAGGGTGCAAGTGGTGCGAATCTGCTGAACTGTTGGACCAGGGAAGAACACAAGGAACTGCAGAAACTGCCAAGAACGCACGAAGTGCTGTTTCTGACGATCATTAAAAAAAAATATTCCTGGGGGACGACCCCAGACCCCCCATAATCTCCCCCCAACCCTATAGTTTCATGCATCCCCCCGTCTTGAAATTCCTGGATCCGCCCCTGCGATGGAAACACTATAGGACAACACTAAAAACTAGAACAATGTGACTGTGTTGCCAATATGCCTCTGCATAGTCCCACAATGGGTAGATGCCAGCACTGTGCATATGTATGGGTAGTGGATCACGTTTGTGAAGTTTCGTGTTGATTGGATGAGGTTCGATTTTCTATCCAAGATGGCTGCCAAACTACGTGACCTATGACATCATCATTTTTTCAAACTATATGCAACTATATGTTAGATGACATTTGTAAAATTTCACATCGATAGCATTAGCGATTTCAGAGATATAATTATTTAATATTTTTCTTCAATCCAATATGGCTGCCAAACTATGTGACCGATGATGTCATAAATTTAATATTTCAATACAAATAGGTCGTAGATCATGTGCACGGAATTTCAGATTTTTAGGATCAGGAATTCGATTAAAACATGTTTGCCTGGTATACCACTTCACCTATGATGTCATCATTATCATGCTTTTGTTCGCAATTGGGAGTACTTGACAATGTACCAAGTTTCAAATTTTTACATTCAGCAGTTCCCGAGAAATAATTTTTTAATTACCTACTTTTAATCCAAGATGGCTGCCATACCACGTGACCTATGATGTCACAATTATCAGAAAAACATTCTGCATGGGTGAAACTCCTACCCTCAAAGTTTCATCTCAATCGGACATATGGTTGCTGAGAAAAACGAGGTTTAGCCCGTACTGACAGACGTACGGACGGAAGGAAAGACGGATGGACGGACAACCCGGAGGCATAAAAATGCACGAAAGAGCTTCTGACCCACTACCAACATGGCTCATTGCGAGACATCTCCCTGTTGTGCTTTCTGTACTGTCAACAATTGTAAATTTGTCTTTGTCCACTGGTGTTTCCTTCTGGAACTATGAGATCCTCTGTCATTACTCCAGTTTTGAAGAAACCTTCTTTGGACAAGGACAAATTAAGTAACTGTCACAAATTTGCCATTTCTTGGCAAATAATTGAAAAGTCTGCATCAGAACAGGTACCAGTATCTGTTTTTATCATTCGAAATGACCTCCTTGATCCGCGGAAATCTGTATGCAGAGTAGCATGTAGCATTGAGACAGCCCTAAGTTCAGTACCGGTACAGAACAATTTACTTTGTTTTCAACTTCAATTGTTTATAAAATGTAATATCACGTATATTACAAATACATTTGTGCATTATGATTGTTTGTATTATGATTGGTGTAAATCATGACAACACAGCAACTCAGGTACAGTCATTATCCTCAGCTAAAATAAGCCCGTTCCTCAGTAACAACGCGTGGTGAGGCAAGCGTAGCGAGCCTATCCAAGCTAGTATATATATATACAGTCACGTGAAAAAGTAAGTACACCCCATCTAAAGTTTTGACTTTTTCAACATATTTCAACATACAGCTATTTCATCTTCATTTCAACAATATTGATAGATAAAGGTGATATAATATAGCAAATATTATGAAACATTTACATTTTGTAGTCCATTGTATAATTTAAATAAACATAAATGCAAATTTCGCATGTGGAAAAAGTAAGTACACCCTTGGCTCTAATAGGTGGTATTTCCCCCTTTGGCAGAAACAACCTCAAGTCGGCATTTCTTATAACTGTCTACCAGTCTCTGACATCGACTGGGAGAAATTTTTGGCCACTCCTCCATGCAGAATTCTTTCAGCTGTGCGGTGTTTGAGGGGTTTCTTGCATGCACAGCTCGTTTCAAATCCCCCCACAACATCTCGATGGGATTTAGATCCGGGCTTTGACTTGGCCATTCCAGAACCCTTCATTTCTTTCTTTTCAGCCATTCCTTGGTGGATTTGCTGGTATGTTTAGGGTCATTGTCATGTTGCAAGGTCCACCTTCGGTTGAGCTTCAACTTTTCGACAGATGGCCTCACATTATCCTCAAGCACCCTCTGGTTCAATGAAGAATTCATAGTGGATTCTATGATGGTGAGCTGCCCAGGCCCTGATGCAGCAAAGCTGCCCCAAACCATAATATTTCCACCACCATGCTTTACAGTTGGTATCAGGTTCTTGTGGTCAAATGCTGTCTTTGGTTTTTGCCAAACATGCCTTCTGGTACTGTGGCCAAATAGCTCTACCTTTGACTCATCTGCCCAGTGCACATTGTTCCAGAAGTGCTGGCCTTTGCCTAGGTGTTCATTGGCAAACTTTAGTCTTTCCCTGATGTTCTTTCTGGACAGCAAAGGTTTCCTCCTGGCACACCTCCCATGTAGATCAAATTTGTGCAGCCTCTTTCTAATGGTAGTCTCGTGCACTTTGACATCAACAGTGACAAGAGCTACCTGTAGGTCCCATGATGACATTCTGGGGTTCTTAGAGACTTCTTTAAGCATCTTGCGGTCTGCTCTCGGGCTGAACTTGCTGGGGCGGCCTGGCCTGAACAAGTTGGCAGTTGTTTGGAATCTTCTCCACTTGTCGATGATCTTCTGGACAGTCGAATGATTGATTTCAAATTGTTTGGAGATCTTTTTAAATCCCTTCCCAGACTCGTAGGCATCTATAACCCTCTTTCTGAAGGCCTCAGAGAGCTCTTTTGATCTGGGCATGGTGACGCCGCACACTTCAACAACAAAGAGCAAACCAAACTAAATGTCTGAGGTTTAAATAAGACAGGTTCCTCCAAGATCCTCTCTAACGATTTTCTAATCGTTTGCACCTGAGCTGCTGCACCTGATTCTAATTTTAGGTATTTGAAGTAGTGATAAATGTCGGGGTGTACTTACTTTTACCACATGCGAAATTTGCATTTATGTTTATTTAAATTATACAATGGACTACAAAATGTAAATGTTTCATGATATTTGTTATATTATATCACCTTTATCTATCAATATTGTTGAAATGAAGATCAAATAGCTGTATGTTGAAATATGTTGAAAAAGTCAAAACTTTACATGGGGTGTACTTACTTTTTCACGTGTCTGTATACTGTTAGATAAATTAGATAAATTGGAAACAGACCTGGTGAAGCTGTTTGTGTTCACCTTCCCCTCTATAAATGCCTCAATGACATACAGGCATGGCCGGTGCACAGCAAGTTGAAGCTGAATTCTAGAAAAACTGAATTATTCACCAATCCATGATAAATAGCTTTGGAATTAAACTTTCAGCTTCAACGGTCAGGGGATGCCTCATCCCCCTGCAATCCTAAATTTAGGATTGATGTTTGATTCCGACTTGAGGATGTCTGATCAGGTCACACAGTTGCGTCGCACTCTTAATTGGCAGATCTATAATCTGAAAGTATATCAATAGCGACACTTGTCAAAATGTTGTTCGTGCACTTGTGCTTTCCAGGCTGGATTAAGGTAGTTCTTTACTTGGTGGGATCATTAAACAGGATTTGCATCGATTCCAGAAAGTGCAGAACAAATGTGCTTGTCTGATCTTACAGCAACCTAAATGGTCTCACGTAACTCCAATGTTAAGCCAATTTCACTGGCTCCCAGGTGCATAGAGAATACAATTTAGAATAATTCTTCAAACTTCAAAGTCCTTGTCTTCTTCTCTTCCAGCATACATCTCACCATGTTTTACACCGCAGAGAACGCCTTTCTACTTCATTCTGTAGCAGCTCCTTCCCTTGTTGTGCATAAATTCCACAAAAAGACAGGCTATAATTCTCTTCAATTAAATACCTCGAGGCTTTTGAAAAAAAACTCCAAATTTCAATGAGAAATATAACGACAGGTGAATCTTTTAGAAATTACATGAAGGCATATTTATACCTTCTGCGTAGGTGTTTTTAATCCCCCTTGCACCTGCCTCTCTTTCTCTCTCTCAGCACCTTGTATCCATTGGGAAAAGGTGCTACGTAAATATAATTATTATTATCATTATTAAAGTTATCATTCCTAAAGTCCCCCAAAGTGGGTATTTTTCTTATTATTTAAAGGCCCCAATTATTGCCACCTTTATGTGGGGTTGGCCAGAGGAATGGTAAATGGGCCAAGTCTTTCCAGAATTGGCTGACCAGATCCAATGTTCAACTGAATGTGATTTAGCCAGGAATGCGTCATTTGTTCAGGATGCAGACGATACCTCACCTACACCCATGAAAGATATTGCGGAATCTCGACCGTCCACCCATACCGAGTGATGGCGGGTGGCAAGTTCCTTCGAATGGTATTCTAAATTCTGGCAATTTCAACTATCTAGCTAGCACGATCTGTTCTGTCTTTGATGCTTTGCAATTTTCTATACATTTGATTCTCCCCCAAGTGAAACGTCTTTGGATCTTGATTTTTTTTTTAGTGGAATGCTAATGCGATCTTCTCAACGTAATTGTAGTTATTTGCTGTCTCGCCACCCAATACAAAATCATGAAATCAAAGTCAAATTGTGTTCTCAAAAGGAGATCGAGATCTCCTGAGCTGAATATTGTATAACTGTTGCTCACGATAAGTTGTTTTCTCCTCACATCATCTTGCTTGGGGGGTTTTCAAGGATGTGTAGCATGTTGAGAAAGGAGAGTAAAAGGAGATAAATAAAGGATGCTGTTGATGCTTATGATTCCATATTTTAATCATACTCTCAAACTTATTAACTTATTTTATCAAGGCTAACAGAAGTGCATAAGCTAATGACCTCCGTTACCAAAGGTGGATGGAGGTTATGTTTTCACCCCTGTCTGTTTGTCTGTCCGTTTGTTTGTTTGGGAACAAAATATTTCAAAACGTTGTGGACGGATTCGGACAAAATTTGGCAGAGAGATAGCGTATGCGACAAGGACGAGATGAGTAGATTTTAGTGAAGATATGGATTCGGATCCGGCTACTAGAATGTTTACAGTCATTCTTCATCATTGTGAGATCGGACCAAAAACTATACATAGCAGGATATATCAAAAAGTTGTAGACAGATTTGGACGAAACTTGGTGGACCGGTTGGGTGTCTGTCAAGGACGATTAGATTCGATTTTGGTGAAAATCTGAATATGGATTCGGTTATGAGAATTATTTAATTTCTTAAGTGATTCTTCACCATTGGGGAGATAGGGCCAAAAACGATACATAGCAGGATATCTCAAAATGTTGTGGACAGATTTGAACGAAACTTGGTGGACCGGTTGGGTGTCTGACAAGGACGATTCGATTCGACTTTGGTGAAAACTGAATATGGATTCGGATATGAAAATTATCGAATTTCTTAAGTGATTCTTCATCATTGTGAGATAGGACCAAAAACTATACATAGCAGGATATCTCAAAAAGTTATGGACAGATTTGGCCGAAACTTGGTGGACCGGTTGGGTGTCTGACTAGGACAGATAGATTCGATTTTGGTGAAAATCTGAATATGCATTCGGATATGAGAATTATTTAATTTCTTAAGTGATTCTTCACCATTGGGAGATTGGGCCAAAACGATACATAGCAGGATATCTCAAAATGTTGTGGACAGATTTGAACGAAACTAGGTGGACCGGTTGGGTGTCTGTCAAGGACGATTAGATTCGATTTGGGCGAAGATCCGATTCGGATCCGCCTAGTATAATTTTATAAGTGATTCTTCACCATTGAGTGATATGGCCAACCAGGCTGAAGTATCCTCTCTACTGAGTGCCCCCAACAAGAACCCTAGTTATGATTGAATCATTCAATTTAAATTTTATATTGCCTCATTTTATCACAGTTATATTTTAAACTAATTCAAACTACAGATCAAACTTTTGAAAATACCACTGCTGTGACAGGCCTCACTATACTGTACCCGAGAATGCTGAGAGGCAAATTGCGAACATTTTGTCCTGAACTGCAATTTAGAGCAAATTCATAAACTTTTCAAGAGAGTCTGTCAATGTCAGAGCAAGCTAGTTAGGCAGTTTCAAATTTATCTTTGAATACATAAATGACTATCTCAGGCATGTTTAAATGATTTTGTTAGCAATGGAAAGATAGCGAGCTCACCTTTCAGCTTGGGCTCATACACCAATCCCCAATGGGATTGCATTTAACTTAAAATTCCTGTTCTGTTGTAATATTATCAGGAAGAACTGCATCTCAGGAAATGTTATCCTTTGGATGTGTCAGTGTAAAACCGGAAATCCATTTTGTAAATCCGGAAAGTAAACGTCCTGCAGGATCTCTTTTGAAAGGTGTTTTTTTTTTGTTTTGTTTACAACATCGAGGCTCGTGTAAGAGCTAACATCAATCACAAAAAAAACAACAACAAACGGACACACAAAACATACAATAAAGGAAGGGAGCGGGAGACAAGATGGGGAGAGAGAGGCAAGCACACAAGTACAACAGCAGAGAACAGGGACATCGGGAGATATGTGGGAGGGAGAGGCTTGGGGGAGGAGGCATGGGAAGGGGGGGGGGGGGGGGAGGGGGAGATGTAAAAAAAAAAAAAAACACATGGACATTGGAAGGACTTCCAGGAAAGAAGGCGGTATTTCAGAAAAGTGGATCTGGGGCGAAGAATTAACGGGGGTAGAAAAGATCAAACTTTGGACGGGGGAAGATAAGAGATGGTGGTGAACAGCTGTTTTAAAGACCTGGAGGGAGGAGTGGGATTGAAGGGAGTGGGGGAGTTTGTTCCAGAGGCGGGAGAAAAGAGAAATGAAGGAGTGAAGGTGAGCAGAGAGTCTTGATTTTGGCAGTTTCACCAGAAGAGGGTTGCTGGCAGATCTTGGTGTTGACCAATGTATTTCACCTTGACAAAATGATATTTTGGCAGTTACCTGTCGAGTAGGATGGGCCAAGATGTCCCTAACGGGAAAGTTGTGGAACCCTCACCCATCCTTATTTTACCTTATTGATCCTAGTTATATGTTTATTTTCCTGAACGCCCATGGTATAGCAGTCACCTTCAAATGAAAAATGTTCATGCTAATGATCATGGACCAAGGAGGACATCCATCCATCGGGAGAATCGTGTCCTCCTTCTCTGATAGGCTGTGTTGCCACATCTTACACTAGAATGGGCACTCGCTACTATATAGTCAGGTTGACTATGTTAACAAATATAATTTCGTTCAAAATTTTGGTAGATTAGCAAAACTATACATTTTTGGAATATTCAGAGCATGAGGAATCCAAAAATTAATGTTTACATTTGCGTAGACACCTTTGCGAAAATGACACTCAGGACAGTGATGAAGATAGTCAGGTTCACTATGTTAACAAATATAATTTCGTTCAGAATTTTGGGAGATTAGCAAACCTGAACATTTTTGGAATCATCAGAGCATGGAGAATCTGAAAATCAATGTTGGCATTTGCACAGACACCTGCATGGCCGCCATTTTGGATTTTGAAAATGGCCGCCATAAAATACATATTTTGCGCGATCTCGGCTTCTAGTCAACCTAGAGACTTAATTAAATATGCTAATCCTATGTTTTCTGGGTCAAGGAATCCAATAAAGGCCTCAAAATAGTGCTCAGGATTATAGAAAAGCGACAAACAAAGGTAATTGAAAACCATTGTCTTTATATTTGTGATATAACTGTATTACATAATACATGATATTGCAAGTCCTTTGAAGTTATAGGTTGTTATAGGAAGTATCAGATTGAACTATAAGTCCTATACACAGGATCTACGAGGTCTATACCGTTCAGGAATATGCTTTTACAGATCTTCATCACTGTCCTGAGTGTCATTTTCGCAAAGGTGTCTACGCAAAAAATAAAAATAATAATAACCACATTTAGAGGCCATTTTCCCCGCAAAGCGGGGGTTGGCCTTTTTCGGGGACCATGGTTGTTGTTGTTTTTTGGTCCCCTTTTTGAAGCAATGTTTTGCGGCCTGGATGCCCTTCCTGCCGCCAACCCTTTTTGTCACCTTTTATGACAAGCAGGGAATTACCAGTGAACTGGTACTCAATTTGCCGACCTCGGAAGGATGACAGGCTGAGTCAACCCCCCTGGCGTTGATTCAGCGATCGACCGGGATTCGAACCCAGGATCCTGGGATCCTAAGCTGGCACCCTAGCCGCTAGCCCAACACCAGGGTTGTTTACATACGCAAATGTAAACATTAATTTTTGGATTCCTCATGCTATGAATATTCCAAAAATGTATAGTTTTGCTAATTCTCCAAAATTTTGAACGAAAAAACATAGTGAACCTGACTAATCACAGACTGGACAAAATCACAGACTGGTCAAACAAGTGGAACATGTCTTTCAATCCTGACAAATCTCACACTCTTACTATGTCTCTCCGAAAAGATCGACTGGACAACCCTCCCATCTACTTTCTCAACAATCCTCTCCAAGAAGTTCTGTCGCTCAAGATTTTGGGTCTCACTATCTGCCATGATCTTTCTTGGGAAAACCACATTTCCAAGCTGGCCTCCAAAGCCAGTCGCCGACTGGGCATCCTCCGTCGTGCGAAGTCCTTCCTCGGCACACCTGAGCTCCTCACCACATACAAGGCTTTCATCCGCAGCTCAATGGAATACTGTTCTCCCCTATGGGCCGGTGCTCCTGCCTCACACCTAGCTCGGCTTCACGCTGTTGAAACCAAAGCTTTCAGAATTATTGGAATCTCCCGTGATGAAGCTATCTCTGAGGGCCTTTCACTCACTCACCGCAGGCAGGTAGGTGGTCTTTCTGTCTTCTACCGACTCCTCTCCGGCCTTGCACCCCCAGCTCTCTCTGTGCTCTGTCCCCCAAATATTCCTACAGGTCGCACAAGATCTGCCAGCAACCCTCTGATGGTTAAACTGCCGAAATCTCGGCTCTCTGCTCACCTTCACTCTTTCATTCCTCTTTTCTCCCGCCTCTGGAACAAACTCCCTCACTCCCTTCAATCCCACTCCTCCCTCCAGGTCTTTAAAACAGCTGTTCACCACCATCTCTTATCTTCCCCCATCCAAAACCTTGATCTTTTCTACCCCCGCTAATTCACCCCAGATCCACCTTGTTTGAAATTCCAACTTCTTTCCTGGAAGTCCTGGCAGTGTCCATATGTTTTATACCTCTCCCACCGCCCCCTTCCCATGCCCCCCCCCCCCCCAAAGCCCTCGCCCTCTCTCAGATCTCTCGATGTCTCCATGTCTCTCGGTCCCTGCTCTCAAATGTTGTGTTTGTGTCCTTCCCCCTCTCTCCCCATCTTGTCTACCGCTCCCGATGTTATATGTTTTATGTGTCGGTTTGTCTTTCTGTGTGATTAATGTTCGCTCTTTCACGAGCCTCGATCTTGTATACAAAAAAAAAAAAAAAAAAAAAAAAAAAAAATAGGTGGGAATGCCTCGGATGTGAATATAGTACAGGCATGATAGGCCAAAGCGCTTTTACCTATGCCTTAATTTCTGTTGTGATTTTAAATTTTAAGTTCGACAATTGATTACATCTTTACATGTTGATTTGAAGAAATGGTGTAATGAAGTTGAGACACTGTGTACTCTGATAACTCGAAGTAAGAACATGTCTGGAATGTCTGGAACTTAGGGAATGGAAGGTAAATAGTACAAGCCATACATGTCTGCGCTGCCCCTGTTTGATGTTGTACTATAAATCCTTGTTTCAGGATACTCTAATCACTCCACAGATCCTTTTTATTGAACTGTGTATACTTTTTCTTAATAACTTTGTTATTGGCATTTATGTTCACAAGTCTTTTACTATCTGCTCTTTCATAAATTGTAAGCGCAGGCCTTTATTGAGGCACATGCCGTCCAGACAGTTCATGTGACCATCATTGAAATCATCCATTTCTAGGAGATGATATTCTTTGCCCGAATGCATTATTGCATACAACATCCTACTATTGATAAATCTACACTCATTAGATATGACTAATGGCCTCATATAGCGCTGCATGAAAAAGAAAGGAAAACGTGATTGTCCCTTTCAAACATGGCCGAAAACGAGAGTAGCAAATGAAGGGGTTGGGGGTTGTTTGAAAAAGATGTGTGGTTATTGCAAGTGGCAATAACCTCGACAAATGTGTAGCTTATAAACAGGAGATGGATTTTTTTTTTCAACCTTTTTGGAACTCCTCTCACGTTTAAATCCTCTATACAGTGTTTTGACCATTGCCACCCAATGTCCTTGCATTCCTATAAAAGTATATCAATGCCTCCTAATGCGCTTGACTTGCATCTGATTATATGAACAAGCTCCTCAATGGATCTTGTAACTGAAGGATGATGAAATAAACAAGAAAACTGACTCGACCACAAAAAACCTCCCACAAAATTGCTTAATAGCGATTATTCACAGGAATCTGTATTCGCAAATGAGAAGTATCATCATTGTTCCACCATATTGCAATAAATTATCCTGATATATATTATTGCGATTGTGGAAAACGGTCCGCCGGGGAAGTTGCATCCAACACGTAGGGACCCTGAGTTAGTTATTTCATTAGTATGTGTGCTTAGACAGGTCCCTGCCCCTTTGTGCAGGGGTGGAGGAAAATGCGTTGTGCTGTGTTTAGCTAGGCTTTTCCCCTTCATGTAATTCCCCAACTTTCATCTAAATCTCCAACTTTTTCGACTTTCCATTCATCCTTCAATCTATCATTCATTCCACCCGTCCATCGATCCATCATCAATCACTCAACCTTTCATTTCCATGCCACTATCCCCCATACCTCCCCAACACCATTTGCCTCTCAAACCCCGTATCCCCACTGCAAACCACCCTCTACTTGTTCAACATCATACAACCCATCCATCCACATTCCCTCACCCTTTTACCTCCAAGTCATTATCCCCCATCCTGCCACTGGAATCCAGAGAAATCTTCGAGCAGGGAACCAATTGGAAAAGGTCACAAATGGGTAAGAGGAGCCTCAGAGGCACCACACCCGAGCCAGGCCCTATATAGGCTGGGCAAATGAGCGATCCAGCTGAACCGCCGTGAGAGGAGAAAGCCACCATAAACAATAAAAGCCATTTGGGAGCATCTGATCTGCCTGCTTGTTACTTTTACGAGCCGTCTCTGCCACAAGATGTTGCCTTCACAGGCCTACCCCATTGCCTGTACAAGCTGTGACCTGAACAAGCTGTCACTTGCACGAGCTATTGCATGATCATGAGAGCTATCATGAGGGGTCCAAGGAGATGACAGTGGCCGATCCTTGAACCTGGTGGCTCCAACCACTTATGCACTGCATTTCCGACACCACACAATGACACCCCTCCCCCCTACCCTTCAATTGGGACCTAAACGGGCCCGCCTGTTTGTGTTTGGTCAGTCACGCTCAGTTCTTCCTCTTTCTTCTCGTTCTTTCTATCTACTTTCCAGTCACGCTCAGCTCTCGTCTATCTACTCCCTTCAATCCCACTCGTCCCTCCAGGTCTTTAAAACAGCTGTTCACCACCATCTCTTATCTTCCCCCATCCAAAACCTTGATCTTTTCTACCCCCGCTAATTCACCCCAGATCCACCTTGTTTGAAATTCCAACTTATTTCCTGGAAGTCCTGGCAGTGTCCATATGTTTTATACCTCTCCCACCCCCCCCCCCCTTTCCATGCCCCCGCCAAAGCCCTCTCCCTCTCACAGATCTCTCGATGTCTCCATGTCTCCATGTCTCTCGGTCCCTGCTCTCAAATGTTGTGTTCGTGTCCTTCCCCCTCTCTCCCCATCTTGTCTACCGCTCCCGATGTTATATGTTTTATGTCGGTTTGTCTTTCTGTGTGATTAATGTTCGCTCTTTCACGAGCCTCGATCTTGTATAAAAAAAAATTTAAAAAAAGTTGAGTGATGGCATGCCTGTCTTATGTCTGTAGAAATAAGTAAGATTGTTTAAGGGGCTTATGTACTAAGGATATCGACTTTTCTCTTTTGTCTTTGCCTGCCTGTAAATGCTTGACTATTGCTTGAATGGTGCTTGATTATTGTTTGACTATTGCTTGATTATTGCTTTGTAACTATATTGCTTTTGTACATACGTGCTTGCAAATACGTGCTCTTTGTTTTGGTAAATGTTTCAAACCTGCCTGGTTGTCCTTTCCATCATTGTTTTGACATAGTGTGTACGTAATAAATAGACGGGACATTGTACCCCAGCAATTCACTCTAGTAGCACAGCGAACACCCACCCACGGTTTCACTCGGCCTTACTTAATAAGTAGACAGGGTAGACGTTGATAATGTGGTTCCCCAGTTGGGGTCAATAAGTCACCAATAGGTAACGTGACATTGGGTGTGAGGACCCTGTTAGATGTAGTTGCCCCAACCAGCGGTTGCTTAGCATTTCTTAGAGCTGCGGAGTTATGTGTGGCTTGCGACTTCAGGGTCGGAGATCGAGGGGCGGGTTCAAGAAACCCCTTTGTGCGCCCCATGTTCACCCAAAACTTGTAACTATATATACCTGTATATATATATATATAAATATATATATATATGTTTTTTTTTACAGGCTCTAAGGCTCATGGTGGAGCTGTCACACAACTACAAAACTCACACACATGGACATACAGGTGAATACACGAGACACAACCCATGACTGTTAGAAGAGACAAAAACAGCCACTGAGCTTGGAGGAAGTGTCGTCACTTCCCAGGGCAATTTGGGAACGAGCAAGGCCACAACAACAATGGCACCGGATTTCTTAGCACACCCAGCAGGGCATTTCCTCCTCCCCATGGATGGCAACATATGGTGATTGTCCGTGATTGCATGTTTTCGATTTAATTTGTTGATCACTTAAAGTTTCTACATTGATTCAACCCAAAATAACACATCTATATTGTTTATTGGTAAATAATGTAAAATGATTCTTCACTTTATCACCATTACATTGTTGACTCTTACATGCCTTCTGGCAGAACTATCAATGGGCTCAATTCCTGTCAATTCAAACACCTGCCAATTAAACAGCAATTTCAATACAGTTTTATGTAAACCATTTGCACCATTCTGAAATCCCTCATTTCAATAGACCCCAAATTATGTTTATTATTTCCGAATTGTTTATTTATTTCTTTTTACGGCGTAGCCCATAGGGCTAATCGGTCTACAACAGTGTTTTTCCATCCGTATGTATGTCCATTCAAACGTACATCAATCAGAGCTGAGGATCTGGTCACATGACAGGGTGATGTGATTACGTCTTGCGTCATTACGGCAGTAGAGCGGCTGACTCTCCACACTCCGCCATTTTGATTTATATGTCGTTCAAGCCGAACATATCGTCGAACCTGTCATATATCAAAATCACCATGCTCTACCTTTAAGTTTTTCATTCAGTGTGAAACACAAACAAATCGATTGTTAAAATGACCATAAAATATCGAAAGCATCGGTGTTACGTCTCTTCTAACAATACGGTACGTATAGGCCCTAGGAGTTATGCTTCACTTTCGGACCGCTTCGGACAAATTAAGCCCAGGTTTGTTAATACAGTAGTGTATCTTTTCAGTAGTATCATTTACGTAATAATAATAATAATAATAATATAGTAAATATAACCATAATACCTTAATCCCAATGTCGTGAATGGAAAGTTAATGGATTGAAGCGGTGTATGGTTCATGATCAATGATGAGCGGTGTTCGGCACTAATATTAATAACCGTTACTAATAAAATACTACGTTACTAAAATAACGTTAATAAATATTAAGACATTTTAATTTACGAGAGCTACGGGAGCTGCAGGAAGTGTCATTCCTCTTTGGGGTATATCGTTTACACTTTACAGTCTCTCTTTGGTCGGGTTTCAAGAACATTGGGTGTGTGTTCATTTACCAAGTTTCTTGTGGAGAAATCGCTAAGTGGTTTAAGCATTCAAGAAAGCACTTCATTCAAAACCCTTAAGGAACGGCTGGCTTGGCAAGCACTAGCTATCTGCTTGGTAAATGAGGACACCTGCATCCCTTGTGGGGTATATAGATTACAGTAGATCTTCGCTCAGTTCTTGAAGTAAAACTTGCCTCACGGATGTCGGGATTTCTCCAAATTCCTTTGTTTAATGTTACTAGGGCATTGCCCGTACTATATCTATATCTAAAATTATATCCCCCCCCTCTATTTACATGAAATGGTTTGGTCCAAAGCGAACGGCTTGCGAGTACGGTGACAATCCCCCCCCTCTATTTACATGAAATGGTTTGGTCCAAAGCGAACGGCTTCCGGAGTTTGGTAAAGAAATCGCCATCGCGTGCACAAACGCGCAGGAAAGCGAATGAATCGCAAATTCGGTTTTATTAGTTTTAAAACATAGTTTAACGCCAACATAGTTTGCAAACGTGAAATAAATGAATACGCTCTCAAATGTGCCATCCGAGGCAGAGTGTGTCCTCCACGTTCGGCACACGCGATCGTTCGCTGCTCTCTGATTGGTTGAATCGTTTTTTGGACATAGCTCGGTAAGTAATTGTCCGATTAATATGAAACCTTGAAAAGGCACATCCTCGGGTCCCCAGCAATATACCTGGCAAGTTAAAAGTATATCGGACCCGTGGTTGTCGAGAAACAGCGGTCACAGACAAACAGACGTACAAACGTACAGAGATTACTGGAATTATAGATAGATAAGCAACATTAGCGACTGTTTAAAAAGCTAATCACATAATATGTTTGTGGTTTATAATATTTTTCAAGCCCGGCTACGCCGCTGTTAGACTTTTGGTCTTGTTTCTTGGAGCTATCATTTCTACTGTGTATCATTCTGTGTATTCAGTTGTGATGCATAATGCATATTTTGGCTGCATGGCAATTAAAACCAGCATACATTAGCTTGTGTTACTTGACTGTACATCAGGTCTGCATCGAACGTCCAGTAACTCATAATTATGATGGAAATAAAGACAAGATTGGAGACAATAAGCATGAAGATAAATGATTTATTTACCTGCAAAAGTTATGGAGAATGACATCAAGCGGTTATGGAGGATGGCAATGGAGAGATATCTACACAGGATGTACTTCTGCTGGTGCCCCATTGCAAACTTGATTCCTGTCCACAGAATGGAAAACTCGTCATTGTTAAGGCGAATGTTGGTCTAGCTGTGTCGACGGACAGGTAGAACAATGGTGGAACCCACAGAACTATGATCAAAGCATGTTAGCTACCGTGGGAAGGATAAGCTGACATTTCTGGCATTAATTCTTCGTCGGTGCAGGATTAATGCACTTTTACTCTGATAAAGCATTAACATCAAAAATGTCAGCTTATTCTGACTTTCCAAGGTGATTAGCATACTTCAATCAACATTCTGCAGAATCCATCCATTGCTACTTCCTGTCTATTGACCCAGATTCATCTTATGGCGTTATAGACCACAGCAGTATGGAATCTGGGTCAGTGGACATGAACCTTTGTGCCCTGTTTTTGCATTGTTCCTTTCAGCACTTGATCATCTTCGACAATACACTGCGACACTTTCTTCCATCCCTCCCCCGCCCCCCCCCTTCCCACGCCTCCTCTCCTCAAGCCCTCTCCCTCTCACAGATCTCCCGATGTCCATGTTCTCTGCTGTTGTACTTGTGTGCTTCCCCCTCACTCCCCATCTTGTCTCCCGCTCCCTTTATCATATGTTGTATGTGTCGGTTTGTTTTTTTGTGATTAATGTTAGCTCTTACACGAGCCTCGATCTTGTATACAAAAAAAAATAAACTTAACTGCATGAGTTATACTATGGGTTGAGATGGCAGGATGGCCTAGACCCAGAGGTACGCACACTGAGTTTGAATCTGGACCCAGCTAAAAACTGTCATCCAGGTGTTACACAGGTAGAGAGATTCATCATTGCCATCCCTCGGATGGACGTTAAACTGGGTGTCAGGTCCGCAGGCATTAGTTTGTGGACGGTAACAATCCCATGGCACCATTTGCGAAGGTAGGTGACCTATCTCCGGCTACCGTGGCCAAGTTTCAAATTACATGGGTCACTGCATCCCAGCAATAATGAAACCCAGAGCCACAGGCTGCATATGAAATTAAATTTAGTATAGCCTTATTGCATTAAAGGAAAACAAGACGGAAAGTCTAACAGTGGTGTAGCCGGACTTGTTTGATGCTTTAGTTGAAGATAGCCGTAATGACATAGCGTGACGGCCGGACACAAAACTGCCGCTACTTTAATATATAGAGGATATATTTTAACCTCGAGTAACGGTTATGCCGCTTATCATTGATTCATGAACCATACACCACTTCAATCCATTAACTTTCCATTCACGACATTGGGATGAAAGTGTTATGGTTATATTTACTGTATTAGTGTATTATTATTATTACGAAAACGATACTACTGAAACGATACACTACTGTATTAAGAATCCTGGGCTTAATTTGTCTGAAGTGGTCCAAAGGTGAGGAATGAGTCGTAACGCCGATGCTTTCGATATTTCATGATCATTTTAACAATCGGTTTGTTTGTGTTTCACACTGAATGAAATACATAAAGGTGGAGCATGGCGATTGTGATATATGACAGGTTTGACGATATGTTCTGCATGAACGAAATTGGAATTAAAATGGCGGTGTGCGGAGTCAGCCACCATACCACCGTAATGACATCAGGTGTATTCACATCACCCTGTCATGTGACCCGATCCTCAACTCTGATTGGTATACGTTTGAGGGGACATACATACAGACAGAAAAACACTGTTCTCGACGGCTGTGCCCTATGGGCTACACCGTAAAAATTGGACATCTCCTACGAAACCGCTCAACGGAATTTTTTTTTAACTTCGCATTTCATCAACTGCCCATGACGTATTTTCGGATAACAATGATGTCATCGGTGAAGTGGTATTTCAGACATAATTCGTTGAATCGAAATCCTTATCCGAAAAATCGGAAACGTCATGTATCTGATCTACGACCTCATGTGAGTCAATAATTTAATTGATTATGTCATCGGTCACGTGGTCTGGCAGCCATATTGGATTGAAAATCAGAAAGTATAAAATATTCTGCAGAACCGATTAACATATTGATGTGAAAGTTCATACCATACATATGATCAACTCGGTTTGGGGAATATACATTTTGACATTTTTTTTTCATATTCACCTTCATGAATGCAATTTATCCTTAATGTGCACAAACGTGGTCGTTAATATCCAAATAATCAATCAATAAAGTTACGGATAATGGTAATGTATGTGATTCCCCATGGCTGCTCAATTATATGTGGCAAGGAAAAAATTTGGCCATCTTCACCAAAACCATTCAACAAAAATAAAATTGAAACTTGGCATATGTCATCAACTCCCAATGACGTATTTCGGATGATAACAATGACGTCATCGGTGAAGTGATGTTCCAGCCATAATTGGTTGAATCAAAATCCTTAATCAAAAAATCTGAAACTTCATATATATAATCTACGACCTCATATGAGTCAATAATTTAATTTATGACGTCATCGGTTACGTGGTCTGGCGGCCATATTGGATTGAAAATCATAAAGTAAGGAGTCGTTCTTCTCCAGAACCGTGCATGGGTATCGGCCATAATAGTAGTGGGACATAATATTAGCATATTTAATTAACGGTGGTATATTTTGGTTCAGAATGAGCACGAGAGGTGAGACTATGAGCTCTACCGAGTACCGTCCTCGTTTTAGGATGTCTTTTTCATGTTATTACCAAGCGAATATGCTCACTCTTCTAAGCCAGGGGAAAAAAATGAAATAAAAAATGATCTGCAAACATATTTTCATAAATTAATGACATCTCTGCAATTGTACCGAAATTGGCAAAAAACAATTTAAGGGAACGGACAATAAACAGTAAGTGGATTCAAACATGAGAGCAAAGACTCGTGAAATGCACAGATAAGAAAACCAATCTAACCAACCCATGACAAAACATTACATTTTCATCAATTATGTATTATTTCTGAAATAATGAAAATACTGCATTGAGCATTTTCTTTTTTGCTGCAATCACAATAAAACCGATTGGCCTTTATGGAAAGCTCCAAATGTCTTCACTGATAAAATTTGAAAATACCAGATTGTCAAAATCACTTTTATTATCTGAACAACAGCAAACAAAGGTGGAGGCCTATATTCTTGATCTATTGCTAACAGTTCATGTTTTTATTTGTCTTGTATTATCTAGCTGTCTCTCTATGTTTGCTGAAATAACACATAAATAACTTCGTGGAGAATACCTGAAATTTTTTATTGTGCTGTGATATACAATAAAACAGGAAGAACACAATGAATGAAAACCACCTTGCCTTTTGTTGAGTTTGACAAAGTATATAATCACGGAAATATTCATTTTTTTAACGTGGATATCAAGGTCAATTGCAGAGTTAAATTAGAATGGCACTCGGTAGAGCACATACCTCCTCCACAAGGCCGAACAGTTAGTTTACGTTTTGTATCCCACTGATATCTGCACCTGAACAAAAATCTGCCGGATAACTCAACATTCCATGGCACACCTGAGCTCCTCAACACATACAAGGCTTTCATCTGCAGCTCAATGGAGTATTGCTCTCCCCTCTGGGCTGGTGCTCCTGCCTCACACCTAGCTCGTCTTCACGCTGTTGAAACCACAGCGTTCAGAATCATTGGAATCTCCCGCGATGAAGCTAACTCCAAGGGCCTCTCACTCACTCACCGCAGGCAGGTTGGTGGTCTTTCCGTCTTCTACAGACTCCTCTCCGGCCTTTCCCCCCCAGCACTCTCTGGGCTCTGTCCCCCAAATATTCCTACAGGTCGCACAAGATCTGCCTGCAACCCTCTTATGGTTAAACTGCCAAAATCAAGACTCTCTGCTCACCTTCACTCCTTCATTCCTCTTTTCTCCCGCCTCTGGAACAAACTGCCACACTCCCTTCAATCCCACTCCACCCTCCAGGTCTTTAAAACAGCTGTTCACCACCATCTCTTATCTTCCCCCATCCAAAACCTTGATCTTTTCTACCCCCGTTAATTTCACCCCAAATCCACTTTTTTGAAATACCAACTTCTTTCCTGGAAGTCCTTGGTGTCCTTGTGTTTTATACTTCTCCCACCCCCCTCCCCCTTCCCACGCCTCCTCCCCCCAAGCCCTCTCCCTCCCACACACCTCCTGATGTCACTGCTCTCAAATGTTGTGTTTTTGTGCTTCCCCTTCTCTCCTCATCTTGTCTACCACTCACTCTTTTTATATATTTTGTTTGTCTGTTTGATGTTTTTGTGATAAATGTTAGCTCTTTCACGAGCCTCGATTCTGTATGCAAAAAAACCAAAAAACAAAACAATCTTTTGGTTCAGGTCCAGATAGATCTGCATTCAGACCTGAACCAAAATCGAATTGGCTTGTTTTTGTCACCTAACACACTCATCCACCTACTTTTGTCATTATTCGTCCACAACGTTTTGCAATATCATGTTATATATTGTTTTTCGCCCTGTTTCATAATAGTGATGAATCCTCATTAAAATTATAGTATCCGGATCCGGATCTTCACCAAAATATAATCAATTTGGCCTTGTTGCACACCCAACATGTCCACCAAGTTTTCACCGTATCTGTCCGTAACGTTTTGAGATACCCTATTCACGAAACAACAGACATACAAACAGGGGTGAACACATAACCCCGATCCACCTTTTGTAACAAAGGTATCAAGTAGGGTACCAGGTAGAAGAATAGAAATGGAACTCTGCCACTCCTATTCTTCTACCTCGTAGCCTACTGTAAAATGGGGTGAATAGGCACAGCAAGGTGAATAGGGGCACAAACTGAAAAAAAGTTCGAAAACTTTTTTCGCTGAAAATTGATAACCATACTGATTTGTTGATATTTGGGTTGAAAGTGTTCTCTTGTTTTTTTAAAAAGCAACTTATAGTCCGTCCCTATTAACCCCATATATAATGGTTAAATAGGAATAAATAGGATTTTTATGGCTGTCCATATTCACCCCGTTTTGCGGGTGAATAGGGACAGTCACTAATACAAAAAATAATAATCATGAAATAGGGACAGTTTGGAGAAACTTTTTATCCCATATTTTTTTTCATTGGCACCGTGGTTTATATTATGGGTGCATATTATGTGCATCCATCTGAGCTATCAATTTACCAATAAGTTGGAAACTCAGGATTGTTTCTTCATTGTTATTTTTTTTGTATTCGTGGCTGTCCCTTAGGGTGGTCCAAAAATGCAAAAAAATCACTTTTTTATCTGGATTTTGATGCTCTATTGGATTATTGTTAGAAATGGTCTAAATCATTCACCCAAAAAATATTTTGCATCTGAGTCATCTATAAACTCATACACACTCAACATATAAATTTTTCATTTTGGTCAATTTTAATGACTTACAAAGACTTTAGAAATATTTTTTTCCTAAATAATGTCATTGATGGTACATACCCCTGTGAAGTCCTCATGGTCGAAACATGAGTCAGACATGTATGAACATGTTTCAAACATGTTTCAAGCATTGTCAAACATGTTTCGACCATGATGATTTCACACACAGGCGCAAGCGCATGCAAAAAGTCATGAACCACAAAATGGCTTAGTACAATAGTGCATGTACTTTTTCCACCTAGGTTGCTATTGGATTGTTCTCATTTAGCCAAATTTGGTGAAAAACGCCATATTTCAATTGAAGTGTGTATGAGTTTCTAGATGGAATTGAGCGAAATATTTGGTGGGTGAATGTTTTAGACCATTTCTAACAATAATCCAGTAGAGCATCAAAATCGGAGAGATCGATGTTTTTTGGACCACCCTACTGTCCCTATTCACCCATAAAACGGGGTGAATAGGGACAGCCATAAAAATCCTATTTATTCCTATTTAACCCATATATGGGGTTAATATGGACTATAAGTTGCTTTAAAAACAAACAAGAGAACACTTTCAACCCAAATATCAACAAATCAGTATGGTTGTAGCGGCTACCGCTGGGTTTTCACAATCGCCTTGCACCTATCAAGGACGCGGAGCGATCACCATGCCGGGCTCGTCCAGGACGCCCGGGCAGGCCCGCGCTCAACTTGCCAGGCCTCGGTCGGGACGCTGGGCCACGCCCCCTCTCGCCTTTCCTGGGCAAACGCTCCGGGATAATATGTATATATATTGCTGCCCGATAAACGGGCTTTTCAGAGTGCCTGAGTGTTTGGTTTGATTAAAGCAACTCGGATGAATTCCAGCTTTTTGTCGCGTCCATTCTTCCGATCGACGTGGGAGCCCCAGCTCCTTCATTGGTGACCTACCGACATGGACACGGCAGTCGCCCTTAAACTGCCTACCTTCTGGGAGGCTCACGCGGCGGTTTGGTTCGCACAGGCGGATTCCCTGTTCGCCCTGCGAGGCATCACGGCCGACGACACCCGCTTCCACCATGTGGTAGCAGCGCTCGGTTCGGCCACCGCGGCCTGCGCCCTGAGCCTCCTCGAGAGCCCGCCAGCCGCTGACAAATACGGCGCGATTAAGAAGCTTCTCCTCGACGCTTTCGTCCTCCCATCGGCGGAACGCGCACGGCGCCTGCTCGACCTGCCCGAGCTCGGCGACACGCGCCCTTCCGAGCGAATGGACTACATGCTTTCACTGCTCGGCGAGCACTCTCTGGCATTCCTGTTCCGGGAGCTGTTCCTCCGTCAGCTGCCTAACCCGGTACGCCTCGCCCTGGCAAGCACGACGATCACAGATCCCCGGGCCCTTGCCAGAGAAGCCGACAAGATCTCCGCCGCAGGACAGCGCATCGCAGCGGCGACATGGGACCCACCGCCGTCCGACGCAACACCCATGGCGCCCGAGAACCCGGCACGGTCGACGACCGAACTGCCGACGCAATTGGCGGCCACTACACTGAGCCGACCACCTCCAGCACGACGACCGGGGCCTCCACCTGACCAAGCGTGGTGTTACTATCATGCCAGGTTCTGACAGAAGGCCCGGACATGCCGACCCCCGTGCACCTTCGGCAGGCCGGGAAACGGCCGGGCCGGCGTTCATTACCAGCCATGAGCGCCGGCCACACAGGCAACTTACTGTTCATCACGGATAAAGCGTCCGGACGGCGCTTCCTGTGCGACACCGGCGCCCAACTGAGCGTCATACCCGCCTCTGACCAGGACAGGCAATCCGCGGTTTGCGGCCCCTCCTTGGTTGCGGCCAACGGATCGACCATCCGCACCTTCGGCCCGCGCAACGTCACCCTCTGCTTCGGCGGACAACGCTTTGCTTGGACGTTTGTAACCGCAAACGTGCCCATGGCTCTGCTAGGCGCAGACTTCCTCTGCGCACACGGACTGCTGGTGGACGTCCAACGGCGTCGTTTAATCAACGCCGAAACCTTCAGCTCCCTGGTATGCACATTGAGCAGCTCCGCGCCGACCGAGCTGGCATGCGCCGTCCCGGCGGCGAACGAGTTTGCTCGCCTGCTCACGGAGTTCCCGGCCCTCACGCGGCCGACGTTTTCGGCCGTCGCAGTACGGCATGGGATCGAGCACCACATACCAACCACGGGCCCGCCGGTCTACGCCAGGGCCCGCCGCCTCGACCCAGCCAAGCTCGCCGTGGCGAAGGCCGAATTCGACGCGTTGGAGCACCTCGGCATCGTGCGGCGCTCCGATAGCGCGTGGGCCTCGCCACTGCACATCGTGCCAAAGCCGGGGGGTGGATGGCGCCCGTGTGGCGACTACCGCCGTCTCAATGACGCTACCACCCCCGACAGGTACCCGATCCCGCATATCCAAGACTTCTCCACCCGTCTGGCGGGATGGGTCATTTTTTCGAAAATTGATCTCATACGGGGATATCACCAGGTACCTGTCAGGGCGGCCGACGTCCCTAAAACGGCAGTCATCACGCCGTTCAGCTTATTCGAATTCTTGCGGATGCCGTTTGGTCTCAAGAACGCGGCTCAGGCGTTCCAGCGCTTGATGGACGGCGTGCTGCGTGACCTGCCGTTCCTTTTCGTTTACCTGGACGACATCCTCGTCGCCAGCACGTCCCGGGCCGAGCACCTCCTCCACCTCCGAACACTGTTCGGGCGCCTCAGCGAGCACGGCCTCATCGTCAACCCGGCCAAATGCCACTTCGGCACGACGGCCGTTGATTTTTTGGGCCACCACATCACCAAGAACGGGGCCGTGCCGCTGCCAACCAAGGTCGAGGCCATCACCACGTTCCCGCGTCCCCGCACCATAAAGGCCCTGCAGGAATTCCTGGGAATGGTGAATTTTTATCACCGCTTCGTGCCCCGCGCTGCTCAACTCATGCGGCCCCTCTACGAAGCCCTCCGGGGCAAGCCGGCCAAGCACGACATCGCCTGGTCCGCAGCAATGGATGCGGCCTTCCAAAGCTCAAAGCGGGCCCTCGCCGACGCAACACTGCTCGCTCACCCGGTGCTCAACGCTCCCATCGCCCTCACCACGGATGCCTCCGACTACGCGGTGGGCGCCGTACATGAGCAATGGGTGAACGGGGGTTGGCAGCCACTCGCTTTTTTCAGCCGGCAGCTCCGGCCGAACGAGCTCAAATACAGCACGTTTGACCGGGAGCTCCTCGGTCTACACCTGGCCGTCCGCCATTTCCGCCACCTCCTGGAGGGCCGACCTTTCACGGCGTTCGTCGACCACAAGCCGTTGGTTTACGCCATGGCCAAGGTCACGGAGCCGTGGTCGGCCCGCCAACAGCGCCACCTTTCCGCCGTGTCGGAGTTTACCACGGACATCCGGCACGTCGCCGGCAAAAACAACGCCGTGGCTGACTGTCTTTCCCGGGCCAGCGCGAACGCGGTCCACCTGGGCGTGGACTTTGCGCTTATGGCGGCGGACCAAACCACCGACACCACGGTGCAAGCCCTCCGGGCGGCGGACACGGGCCTCCGCCTGGCCGACATCCCCTTCGCGGACACTGTCCTGCTCTGCGACGTCTCCCAAGGCCAGCCTTGCCCCATCGTGCCCGTCACCTGGCAACGCCGCATCTTCGCCTCCCTCCACGGCCTTTCCCACCCGGGCCGGAAAGCTTCCCAGAAGCTGGTGTCGGCGCGATTCGTCTGGCACGGCCTTCATCGGGACGTCCGCGATTGGACCAGCACCTGCACGGCCTGCCAACGGGCCAAGGTCCACCGACACACCCAGGCCCCGCTGGCACCTTTCACCGTGCCCGAACGACATTTCGACCACGTTAACGTGGATCTGGTGGGCCCCCTCCCCCCGTCACGGGGGTTCACACACCTGCTCACCATGGTGGACAGGACCACCAGGTGGCCGGAGGCCGTTCCCCTCGTCTCCACCACCACCGCCGACGTGGCGCAGGCTTTCATCGCCACCTGGGTCGCCCGCTTCGGCGCACCGGTGGACATCTCGTTAGACCGCGGACCACAGTTCACCTCCGAGCTGTGGGGCGCGGTCGCCCGCAACCTGGGGGTCAAGCTCTACCATACTACGGCCTACCACCCCCAAGCAAACGGGTTGTGCGAGCGATTCCACCGCTCCATGAAGGCCGCGCTCATGGCCGGCCTTCAAGATGGCGGTTGGGCCGACCGGCTGCCGTGGGTCCTTTTGGGCCTCCGCACGGCCCCCAAGGAGGACCTCCAGGCATCCACCGCCGAGCTTGTCTATGGCCAGGCGCTACGCGTCCCGGGCGAATTCGTGCCCGACGCTACCAGTCCCTGGTCCGCAGCTCACCAGCGCTCAGACCTCCAAGAGGCCGCCCGACGGTTTGCCCCCGTGCCAACATCCCACCACGGTGACCCCCAGTCCTACGTCCCCCCAGCACTTCGCACAGCGGAGTATGTTTTTGTGTGTCACGACGCACATCGGGGGCCACCCCGGCCGCCGTACGACGGGCCCTTCTGGGTGCTGCGACGGGACGACAAGTCGTTCGTCATCGACATCGGTGGCAGGTCGGACCGGATTGCGGTGGACCGCCTCAAGCCGGCGCACGTGGACGTCGACCACCCACCACGGGTGGCCCTTCCGCCGCGGCGAGGCCACCCCCCGTCCATGGTTCCCCCCACTCGACCGCCCACCACCACACCGGACCCCCTCCCACGACCCACCAGGGGTCGCTTTGGCCGGGTCATGAGGACCCCCCTCAAATTGACCCTGCTGGTGCAAGTCGATTCTGGGGGGACGTGTGTAGCGGCTACCGCTGGGTTTTCACAATCGCCTTGCACCTATCAAGGACGCGGAGCGATCACCATGCCGGGCTCGTCCAGGACGCCCGGGCAGGCCCGCGCTCAACTTGCCAGGCCTCGGTCGGGATGCTGGGCCACGCCCCCTCTCGCCTTTCCTGGGCAAACGCTCCGGGATAATATGTATATATATTGCTGCCCGATAAACGGGCTTTTCAGAGTGCCTGAGTGTTTGGTTTGATTAAAGCAACTCAGATGAATTCCAGCTTTTTGTCGCGTCCATTCTTCCGATCGACGTGGGAGCCCCAGCTCCTTCATGGTTATCAATTTTCAGCGAAAGAAGTTTCCGAACTTTTTTTCAGTTTGTGTCCCTATTCCCCCCATTTTTACGGTACTCTATATACGTATATGAAGGAATTAAAGTGGGAATTGTTTAACCTATAGTCTTGGGGAAGATTTGATTTCCTCAAGAGTTCAAGTGTTCTAAATGCTTTGGTTTAGTTGGGAAAAGTAGTAAATATATACTAGAGGTCTCTACTCTTTATAGGGCTTCCGGGCATATCACAATTTGAGAAACGTTTGCAGGCTAGAAACAAAATGGATGGTTCGCCACTCCAAAGTAGAACACTTGATTGAGGGTGCACGAATGTGGTATTCTGCCAGTGTACCAGCAATCAGTCCCATCTTCTTTGTTAAATGCACATTGACATAATCTGTGTCCACCAAGCAGTGCTGGCAGAAGGGATACGCACCTCAACATCCTTAGGATGGATGAAGCACACATGAATGCCTCACCGTGCATGCAAATCGCCACCCTGCATGTGGGGTGAGACTCAAACTCAGATAAGACATATTACAGGTGATCGTGCAGGCACATACTAGTGGAGGCTGTAGCAAGCACATAGTAGGGCACAATTAATTTCTCACTGTAATGCCCTTTGTCTTAAGGTCCATGTGAGGCCTTGCATTACCTGTATTGGAAAAAAAAACTTCTGCAATGTTAGTATTGGGCAGGTTCATCTAATCATACAATGCAACGTTTCACTTTATAATGTGAACTCACTTTGGTTTTCCATATGTCTTCACTTGTTGCATTTACATTTGGACCAGTGAAAATGAAGGTCATGACCATATTTCTTTGAATGTACCAGAAAAGTTTTATTTTTGTATACAAGGTCAAGGCTCATGGAGGAGCTGGAACACAGCATGGATTAGAATGCAACAGAAGACAAAAGGAACAGTAGCAAGAGGGGGGGAAACTGCACCAGCAGCAGCGATGAAGGACAAAATAAAGGATTAGACGAATGATGGGTGTGGGAGGAATGATGGATATGGGAGGATGCATGAGCTGGACAAGATGGATACAAAAGCAAACTCTCAGGAAGGAAAATATCCTGCTAAAATGTGAATCTCCTACCCAGTTTAAGGTTCATGGTTGACTCAAGCAGGTTTTCATCAAGGATTCTCCTGTACTTTGCATCGTCCATTGTCCCTTGTCCCATTGACAAGCTTGCCAGTACCTACTGATGAAAAACAATCTCATAACACGATGCTGATACCACCATGCTTGACAGTAGGGATTGTGTTCACTCGGTAATGTGCAGTGATAGGCTTACGCCAAACGTAACGCTTTGAACTTCTGAATGGATTTTCTGAATCTTCTGAATGAATTTTTGAAATTCTGATTAATCGCCCTGAATGGGTTTCTCTCATCTCCCCTTCCTGTTCAGGCTGGAGTTCCCCAAGGCAGTGTTCTGGGCCCTGTGCTTTTTCTGGTCTTCATCAATGATCTCTCCGA
Source organism: Myxine glutinosa (assembly GCF_964187855.1). Lineage (NCBI taxonomy): Eukaryota > Metazoa > Chordata > Myxini > Myxiniformes > Myxinidae > Myxine > Myxine glutinosa. The sequence goes on along the minus strand of NC_136261.1, from coordinate 88,911,390 downwards.
CTCTCTGGAAAATCCTCTCCATCTCTTTGCTGACGACTCCACTCTCTGCCGCTCCATTCCTCATCCCTCAGATCGGCAGTCTGCGGCCTCCTCACTCTCTGCAGACCTGGACAAAATCACAGACTGGTCAAACAAGTGGAACATGTCTTTCAATCCTGACAAATCTCACACTCTCACTATGTCTCTTCAAAAAGACCGTCTGGACAACCCTCCCATCCACTTTCTCAACAATCCTCTCCAAGAAGTTCTATCACTCAATCTCTTGTGTCTCACAATCTACCATGATCTTTTCTGGGAAAAACACATTTCCATGCTCGCCTCCAAAGCCAGTCGCAGACTGGGCATCCTCTGTCGTGTGAAGTCCTTCCTTGGCACACCTGAGGTCCTCACCACATACAAGGCTTTCATCCACAGCTCAATGGAATACTGTTCCCCCCTCTGGGCTGGTGCTCCTACCTCACACTTCTCTCGGCTTCACGCTGTTGAAACGAAAGCTTTCAGAATCATTGGAATCTCCCACGATGAAGCCAATTGTGAGGGCCTTTCACTTACTCATCACAAGCAGGTTGGTGGTCTTTCTGTCTTCTACCGACTCCTCTTCGGCCTTGCACCCCCAGCCCCGTCTGTGCTCTGTCCCCCAAGTACTCCAACAGGTCGCACAAGATCTGCCTACAAGCCTCTTCTGGTGAAACTGCCAAAATCTAGGCTCTCTGCTCACCTTCACTCTTTCATTCCTCTTTTCTCCCGCCTCTGGAACAAACTCCCTCACTCTCTTCAATCCCACTCCTCCCTCCAGGTCTTTAAAACAGCTGTTCACCACCATGTCTTATCTTCCCCCATCCAAAACCTTGATCTTTTCTTCTCCTGTTAATTCACCCCAGATCCACTTTTCTGAAATACCGACTTCTTTCCTGGAAGTCCTAGCAGTGTCCATGTGTTTTTTTTTTTTTTACCTCTCCCACTCCCACCCTCACCCCTTCCCACGCCGCCTCCCTCCAAGCCCTCTACCTCCCACAGATCTCCCGATGTTCCTGCTCTCAAATGTTGTACTTGTGTGCTTCCCCCTCTCTCCCCATCGTCTCCCGCTCCCTTTATTTCGTCTTATGTGTCCGTTTGTTTTTTGTTTTCGTTTTTTGTCATTAATGTTAGCTCTTACACGAGCCTCGATCTTGTATCCAAAAAAAAACAAAAAAAACTTCGACCAAAAAGTTCAGTTTTTGTCTCGTCTGACCACAAAGCATTTCTCCACTTGCCTGCAGTATCATTAAGATGCTTTTTCACAAACTCCATGCGAGCTTTTAGATGTGTCCTTTTCAGTCATGGCTTCTTTCTGGCTACCTGTCCATAGAGGCCAGCTTTGTGAAGGGAACGAGATATTGTTGAATGATGAACTCGGAAATAGAGCCTTGCAGATCTTCCAGAGTTATTGTTGAATTTACAACAATAACACTCAAAAGGACCATGAGTGACTTTGGAATCTTCTCATGATGCCCTTGTTGACTGTCCTAAAAATAAACAAGTTTGACTCAATATTTAAATTTAAAGCTGTTCTCAAGTATCACATTTTCACCAGACATGACAGGTTTCACATCGATCGGTGAAACGGTTTCGGAGGTTTTTTTAAAAATACCGGCTTTCAAGATAATATGGCTGCCAAACTATGTGACATGTGACATCAAATATGTACACTGCATATGTACGGATCATGTTTGTGAGATTTTGTGTAGATATGATAAGGTGTGTTTTTCTTTCCAAGATGGCTCCCAAACCATGTGACCTTCGACATCCTCATTTTCTAAGTGTATGCAGCAATGGTGTTCGATGACATTGGTAAAGTTTCGTATCGATAGGGTAAGCAGTTTCAGAGATATAATTATTTAATATTTTCCTTCAATCCAATATGGCTGCCACACCATGTGAGCGATGACATTTTCATAATCAAATATTAATCGCCATGCCTAGTCAATGACATGTGTGAGGTTTCGAGTCGATCGCTTCAGTAGTTTGGGAGAAGATATATTTTTTTAAGTTTTAGGTTAAATCCAATATGGCTGTCAAAGCATGTTACCTATGATGTCATAAATTTAATATTTCAATACTAATGGGTCATAGATCATGTGCTCAATTTCAGATTTTTAGGATAAGGCATTTCATTAAAACGTTTTTGACTGGTATACCACTTCACCCATGATGTCATTATTATCATGCTTTTGTTCCTCATTTGGAGTACTTGACAATGTGCCAAGTTTAAAAATTTTCCATTCGGCGGTTTCCGAGAAATAATTTTATTATTATTTGCGTTTAATCGAAGATGGCTGCCATATCATGTGACCTATGACATCACAATTATCATTAAAAACATTCTGCATGGGTGTCTCTCCTACCGTGAAAGTTTCCTCTCAATCGGACATATGGTTGCTGAGAAAAACGAGATTTAGCCCATACGGACGGATGGACGGACGGACAACCCAAAAACATATTGCCTCTTGCCACCTTTGGGGTGGAGGCATAAAAACAATGTCGATTCATACATCTTCATCGGAATTTGGTTTAGAATTGAGCGCAATTGTTTGAAACAAATCATAACTGACCCAGGAGTAAACAAGAGACTATTCTGAAACCAAATTCCCAACAAACTCAAAAGTTTGTTTGCCTCAACACAATGAAGCTCAAGTATAATGTACTCATATAACTGTGCAGGATTATACAATGTATTTATCAACTGAGAGCCAATAAGAGTATGATGATTGCCGTAGGAAGTGAGGTCCTGGAGACCATTGGAGCAAAAGGTTTGCCCTTTGTAAAAAAAGAAGAAAAAAGAATGGCTAACACTTGAAATGTCAACTACACCTTGCTTCCCATAGTGGAAAACATACTTTCATCGGCTCTCAGTTGATAAAAAAACAACATTATTTAACCTGTCTGCTGATGCAAACTGACACTAGCCTTCATGAACACTTATCTTCCATTACTCAAGTTTATGTAGAGTTTATGGAGAGCATAACTTCCTCAATCTTTACTATGTCATTGTCAGTCTGAAGACAAATTGCTGGATAGTCGTCTCAAAAATTTTCAATATGGCAAGAGCAATATACCAGAACGAGTAAAAAGCCCGTCAAATTTTGACGGGTTGGAACAGTTTATTCGATGGTGCAGCCTTGTGAGCGTGCCAAAGTCTGAAGCCTCGGCCTAGTGTCAGGTGTGCTTATATCTTCTTTATTTATTATACATCATACGGATGTAAATGAATACTCATTTTACTCTGCGCGCATTGCACATGACATGCAGCGAATTTCACCTCCACGTGCCTTGCATTTATTGTTATAAAAAAAAAAAACACTTCCGTACACCGCCCTTGTTGCTCGGTTTGCAAGCCACATCCACAATTCCAATAGAAGAGACATAATTACTCTTTTATGGAAAATGTTTTTTCGAGTTTGATTTATCTTCAGAATAGACCGCAGTGAACACACATTTGTGTTCAAAGATTGGCCTTTAAAACCACCCCTTATGATAGTCAGGGCCCTTATGGATATTTTGGTTCAAATTCTTCCAAAAGCACCAAATTTGGCCCAGATGTTGCCCATGCCATACTCTTTCGATTTTTGACGGGCGCCAAGACGGGCGCCCCCCCCCCCCGGGGGCCCCATATTGGCGAAACACTAAATGGCCGCCACCCAGATTAGAGGAAAATCAGTTAAATAACCAAAAGGGTTGGAATCATGTATGATACCACTTTTCAGGGGTTTTCGAGGTCGAGGAATCCAATTATGATGTTATTTTGATGATTCGAGGTCAAGGTTAACCCTCAAGGTCATCTTAAAGGTCATTTTTGAGTCAAACATGTCGGTTTTTGAGTTTTTTTGTCAAGATTTACGCGAGGTTCACCATTTTATGTTTCTGGGTTGGGTACTCGAACTCTGACCTTATTTTTGACAATTAGAGGAAATATTTACATGTCTATTTCCTAATTTTCAGGCATATGCAGTTCATCAGTCTAATTACAAAGGTACGGATTTTGATGTTTTATGAACTGTATGCCATATCCTTGTGTTTAATTTGTGTGCGATCATGATCCGGGTTCATGTATACATGATTGTATACATGTCATAAATATGACGTCATAGGTCATGTGACCTGGCGGCCATATTGGATTTTATGAAAACCTTAAAAATGGATCCCTGCCTTCATTTTTCGATCGATTCATTTTGAACTTTGACCACTTATAGTACGCCATGTGATTGGATGCATATCCTAATTATGACGTCATAGGTCAGGTGACATGGCGGGATGGACCGGTATGGTCCCCGGATCATACCGCCCTTGGCGCCCGTCAAAAATCGAAAGAGTATGGCATGGGCAACATCTGCGCCAAATTTGATGCTTTTGGAAGAATTTGAACCAAAATATCCATAAGGGCCCTGACTATGAAGGGCGACAGACATCTGTACAAACACACAAACTGACATTGTGTTATATGTGGTAGATTATGTAAAAAAAAATTATTTGTTGGTTTTCTTGAAAAAGTCTCTCTCTCAAGTGTATTTAAAGGAGTTCCAGCTGAGGCGAAATATACTGTAACTATGATGGCTGGCAACGGGTTAAAATGAAGAATCGATGCAAGGATTAATTGGTGAAAATTTTTCCAGCTATCCCTGACCTGTACACCATATGGTTATTTATTTCTAGTAGCAGAGAGCTATTGTTTGGCCTTAATGCTTACTCTTGTGAACAATGCCATGTGATCTTTGCGTCGATATCATTGCAGACAAAATAAATGTTTGGACTTGTTTCGCTGACGTGATGGATAATGCTGTATTCCCTTTGAGCATGGCACAAGAAAGGTAGAATTTAGTCACATCCGTTTCTGCGGAGTGGCCTTGAATGCAAAGCCAGACATCTTGGAGAAAGTAGATGTAGTTTTAAGTGCCACACTCATGCCTAATGTATGTGTCTTTGGATCTAAAAAAAAAAAAAAAGACATTACAAGGAAAGAAGGAAATTCTGAAATAACTTATTCTTCTAAGAGCATGTGCTGGCAGGAGCTCAGGAGACTGAGGAAGGCTATAATTTGAATGACTGATACTGCGCTTTCTTCAGAACTTCTGAATTGATAATTGAGCATGCCCGCGTGACTCCTCTGGAGAGTAGATTCTGCAACATTTTGCTAAGAGTGCTGAATTTTGGTGTCGAAGTAATGCGTACAAAGAACAAAGACGTTTCATAGAAAAAGAGGAGTTAATTGTTAACTCTTAGTTACTCCCGCCAGGGAGTAATGCATTCACTCGTGTCCGTGTGTGTGTGTGTGTGTGTGTGTGTGTTTGTGAACAAGATATCTGGAAAAGTTCTGTACGGATTTGGATGAAAGTTGGTGGGATGATTGCCCTTGGCATAAGGAAGAATTGATTAGTTTTTGGTGAAGCTCAGGATATTATTCCCGATCCAGGAATTTTTTGAAGGATTGTTTACCATTGGAAGATAGGGCTCATTTTTTTAAACATTATCTTCTATATATTCTATATTTAACATTGTGATATGAAAATAGTTTTCATATTTGTTGTAAATGTAGTTTAAACTCGCGGTTATGCATTAGAGCGGTGTATTTTTTTAGCAGCGTCGTCTTCAATGTTCATTTTTTTTTCTAATAAAGACATATTCTGTCATTTTAAAACCACCAAAGTGTGTATTAGGTTTCCCCGTTTCATAAAATGTATCGTTTGATACATATAATGCTTTAAAACTGTTTTTTTTTTGGTTGTTATTTTTTAACCTCAGAATAGATATCAACATTTAGCTCAGCGAATGTCATTCGCAGTGTCAGTATTTGATGAACTTATAAAGACTTAGTTCCAGATTTGTCAATGGCTGAGGTATATTAACAAACGAATAAAACAGATTTGGCAAAATTCCAACTTTTAAAAAAAGATCGCATATTCACCCAGGGTTGTGAGTGGCTGAAGAAGAAGAAACCTCGCATGGGCTTCCCAGACCAAATAAATAATTCTGGTTCTGGCTCTGCGATTTTCAGGTTTATTACTCCCGCCAGGGAGTAATGCATTCAATCATGTCCGTCCGTGTGTGTGTGTGTTCGTATGTTTGTGTGTTCGTGTGTTTGTGAACAAGATATCTGGAAAAGTTCTGAACGGATTTGGATGAAAGTTGGTGGGATGATTGCCCTTGGCATAAGGAAGAATTGATTAGTTTTTGGTGAAGCTCAGGATATTATTCCCGATCCAGGAATTTTTTGAAGGATTTTTTTACCATTGGAAGATAGGGCTCATTTTTTTTAACATTATCTTCTATATATTCTATATTTAACATTGTGATATGAAAATAGTTTTCATATTTGTTGTAAATGTAGTTTAAACTCGCGGTTATGCATTAGAGCGGTGTATTTTTTTAGCAGCGTCGTCTTCAATGTTCATTTTTTTTTCTAATGAAGACATATTCTGTCATTTTAAAACCACCAAAGTGTGTATTAGGTTTCCCCGTTTCATAAAATGTATCGTTTGATACATATAATGCTTTAAAACTGTTTTTTTTTTGGTTGTTATTTTTTAACCTCAGAATAGATATCAACATTTAGCTCAGCGAATGTCATTCGCAGTGTCAGTATTTGATGAACTTATAAAGACTTAGTTCCAGATTTGTCAATGGCTGAGGTATATTAACAAACGAATAAAACAGATTTGGCAAAATTCCAACTTTTAAAAAAAAGATCGCATATTCACCCAGGGTTGTGAGTGGCTGAAGAAGAAGAAACCTCGCATGGCCTTCCCAGACCAAATAAATAATTCTGGTTCTGGCTCTGCGATTTTCAGGTTTATTACTCCCGCCAGGGAGTAATGCATTCAATCATGTCCGTCCGTGTGTGTGTGTGTGTTCGTATGTTTGTGTGTTCGTGTGTTTGTGAACAAGATATCTGGAAAAGTTCTGAACGGATTTGGATGAAAGTTGGTGGGATGATTGCCCTTGGGATAAGGAAGAATTGATTAGTTTTTGGTGAAGCTCAGGATATTATTCCGGATCCAGGAATTTTTTTTGGGAATTTTTTTGAGAGATTTTTTCTGTTTTACTGCATTAAAGCTTTTATTCTTATTCTTAAATGATGTTTTTCTCCTCTAATTCCGAGATATATCAAAATAAATTCTCTGACAGTTAGGGCCTACTTTCTTTTTCATTTATTGTTTTGGGGCGAGGGGATGTTAAACAAAACGTATTATTCCAACTAAACCCACGGCGGGAGTATGCGCTCTACTGAGTGGCGTTCTAGTTAATCTAATGAATTAATGAGTGCTGCTTGCAATGAGTAAAAATGTACCACATATAGAAGCTAAAGAGAAATAGTAATGACATGGTTTGTATTTATATATGGTAAAACAAAGCAAACTTAGGGGTTTTCTCTCCAAATAATGACTATTTTGTAATGCTTATTTTACTCTCTTTATTTCAGTACAATTCATTCCCTAAAACAAGATTATTTTTTCATTTATTTGAATTATTATTTGTTTTATTGCTTTATTTATTTTCATGATAATCTATTTTCATATATTTTCTCGACTCTGTCGCTCCCAAATTGGCTTGTACAGTCACCAACGGAAGTGTAACACATGACTGGCTTCACCAAGAAGTGCTGCATATCCACCATCTTACGTAGATGAATGGATGCCATTGATTGATTATTTATTTTCATGAATATCAACATATTTTCTTTTTGTGGAAAATAATGTACGAGCAGAGGTACCCAGCATTGCGGGGCAATGCAGGGTCACTTCGCTGACAGGAATATTAAGAAAGAAGGTTGGAGGGAGAAGAGGGGAGAGAGGAGAGGAGGAGAGGGGGATGTGAAGGAGGTGAGGAGAAGGGGGAAATAGGAGGAGAGGGGAAGAGACAGAGAGGGGTGGGAGGAGAGACAGAGAGGGGCGGGGGGAGAAAGAGAGAGAGGAAAATGGTGAGGTGAAGCAATTCTGGTGGGTAGGGGGTTCTTAGGGGTCTTCAAGTGTTATGGGGGTCTTCAAGGGTCTCTGAGGTTTTAAAGGGTAAGAGGTCTTAAAGGTCTTCGAGGTGTTAATGGACTTCAAGGTCTTAAAGGATATTTGAGGTCTTAAGGGTATTAAAGGTCTTAGGGATATTTAAGGATCTTTACATGTCATGGATATTTGGGGTCTTAAGGGTATTAAAGGTCTTAGGGGTATTTAAGGATCTTTACATGTCTTATGGATCTTTGGGGTCTTAAGGGTCTAAAGCATATTTGGGGTATTTGGGGTTTTAAAGGGTCTTACTTAAGGGTGTTTGGAGTTTCTCTCAAGCATGTAAAATAGGTCTTATCTCTCATGCATGTAAAAAGTCTTCTCACAAGCATATAATCAAATCCATCAAGCATGTAAAAAGCATGTAAAAGTGGAGTCTTAGGGGTCTTTAAAAGCTGAGGTGGTGGATGAAAATATTCTTACGTCTTAGGATTTACTTAGGATTATCTAAGTAATACTCTTAGGATTACTCTTAGGATTATCCCCAGGGTAATCCCTGGGCCGGACTTCGTCTGTTTGTCAAATTTGAAGGTTGACGGCCCAGTGGTCTTTGCAAAAAACACGATCAAATAGACACCAGACATAATCACATCACCCTGTTATGTGACCAGATCCTCAGCTCTGATTGGTATATGTTTGAGGATACATACGGACGGACAAACACTGTTCTAGATGGCTTTGCCCTGTGGGCTACGCTGTAAAAAGGATTAGGCACTATAGAACGAACTTTTTTTTTCAAAAATGTTTTTTTTTTTGCCTAAAACACTCCCAAGCAGTCACTGATGAAACTCTGAAAGTTTGCCGAAGATCCGTTCAGCCTGAGAAAAATGGTGACACACAGACAGACCAACGGCTCAAGCCCAATAACGAAGCTCGGGCCATGGCATGTCAATTCCGGTCCTCCGAGGCGGAGCCTAGCCATCCTTCGGGAATGTTCGGCTGGGCAGGGTTCCTTTGCCGATCTGCAAATGTTGGGTTTCTGTCGGGTGATTATGGTTGTTGTAGTGGCGGCCCTTTTTGATGAAATAAACGAAGGGAAAAATCACAGGGGCCAATTATTATACACTGGGGTTTATTAATCTTACGCCCTAGAACTAGTTAACACAAAAGCCGCACCCTTTATGGCGACATGCAAATACTCTTAACCTGAACATTTACCCTGTTGATGTACATCGAGATGGGCTTTGTCTTCTTCACGTCACAAGGTCCACACTAAAACCTACACATTCCTACTTTCCTCAGGTATTTCTTGCCTACCCCCAGAAATGTAACAATATATATATATACATGTACTTTGTTGGGAGACAAGCTGTACCAACTCATCTACAAGCTCTAGCTCTATATAGCTTATGGAAGAGCTCGAACATTGAACGGACAGGATGCAACAAAAAAGCAACACTAAAGAGAGGGGGGAAACACTAACAGCAGGGTTAAACGACAAAATGGAGGGAGACTAGGTCATATAATGGGTGTGTGGAGGAATGAGTGTTAGGGGAGGATGCATGAGGTGGACAATATGGATACAGAAGCAAACTCTCAGGAAAGAAAAAGTGGTCTATACTTAACATGGGGGTATTTAGAGCCCTGGGCACAAATTACACCCCATCCCCAATCCCAGGCCATGTGTTTCTAGTGCCATTAAGAGCTGGGGAAGTTCCATAAATATTTTCCTGTACCATAAATACCAAAGTTGAAGCTCAGCCATCAAGACTAGCTTGGAGATGTGAGGAAAGTCTCCGCAAATCATGAAACCAAGGAGTTTGAAGGACTTTCTTGCTACTTGACTATGCCATTGTGTATTTTTGTCTGTCATCACTCAGCATTGATGTGAGTTTGAAGGACTTTCTTGCTACTTGACTATGCCATTGTGTATTTTTGTCTGTCATCACTCAGCATTGATGTGAGTTTGAAGGACCTCGGCCAAAGGCTTTCTAAATAAGTAAATGTGTGGGTTTTCTCAGTGAATTTTGTATAAAGAAAAAGTAAGAGCAAATGAATTTATTGTACTCAACATCATCTTCCAGGTGATTGACCAGCTTCGTATTTTCTGCAAAATGGCAAACAGGAATGCAGCTGCAGATTGGATGTTTCTAGGATGAGGAATTGTTTAGCACAAGACAGAGAGGTACAGAAGTTCTCCAAAGAGGCACAACGGTCATTGATACAGAGGACAAATAAGATGCGTCTCATGACACTGACTTAAAATATTCCAGCCTTTAAGAGTAATTCAATTAAAAGAAATTCAAGAGCTAGGGGGCAGCTTGGGAGGAACTCTGCAGGTAGTTGAAGGCAGGGTCCTGGATGGCATTTCGAGATATGTTAGTGAGCAGGGATAAATGCCAGACAGTGTCAATTGCAAAATCAAGTCTAGGGAGATGCCACACACATGCTTGTGGTTCTGAGTCCCCACCTATTGCTGAATTAGCAGGAGAAGCTTTGATGATGCTTATAAAGATTACAAACAAAAACAGTTTCAGAGCAGTGCCTTGGGGATGCCAACTTCCATAGGTTTGAAATAGCAATGCACTTCGTGTTTACTCCATGGAAATTGGCTAGCCAGGCATGTCATAGAAACAGAATGTGATTGGCAGCAAGCCTAATGAGTAGGACTACTTGCCATACCATTTCATACTTATTGGATATGTTGTGAGAGACTGCCTCAACCTCTTGCAGGAGGTTCAGATCCATCAACAACTGATACGTCAGAAGAAATGGAATTTCTAATGCTGAGTGATGACAGACAAGAATACATACATAGAAGCATAGTCAAGTAGCAAGAAAGTTGGAGATAAGGAAACAATAGTTAGTGCAAGTATAAACTCCATTTCTTTCTAAATTGCAAAGAGGTTGGAACTTCCAAAAGAGAGAATATTTTATTTACTTTGGGGCAATTTTGAGATCAAAGTGACATTTCCTAGTTTATATGCAGATGGAGAGAATCCCATAAAGAAGCACATGTGTATGTGAGTAGGGAAGAGCAGGCATCAATTCTTCCAGGCAGGATGTTATGGCATCGGACCTGATTGCAGTGGATAAATTGATGCTGTTGGTAACCTTCTTCATTTTTATCAGGTAAAATAAATCACAATCTCTATTGATAAATATACCTGCAGAAGAGAACGGAATGCTTGATAAACTTTTTTTTTGGAATACAACTTGAAGACGGACAGAATGCAACCGAAAAAAGCAGCAGTAAAAAGAGGGGAGGAAACACTAATAGCAGGGTTGAAGAAGAAAATAGAGGGAGACTTGGACAAATAATGGCCAAATAATGAACAAGTACAGATACATTCAAAGTACACCGCCCCCATGACAAATAATTAAATATCCTACAGCGCGGCTCATAGAGAGTGCATTGGGAGGGAGAGGTGTACAATAATTGATTGATTAATTGCATAATAAAAATCAATAAAAGATTATCATAAAATATTTTCTTAATCAATTGGCTAATAGCATAACTAAACCACTAGTGCTTCACCCGAAGATGTATCTTTTAGAAATTTAATTAAATAAGTCATTAATAAGAAATTAAATAATTAATTGATTAATCAATAAATAATTAATCAATGAAATGATTAATCAATAAATCAAAAATATCCTTTATGGCCACATCACCTGGTCACTGTCATGTCCAAATATTAGCTTCCTAGCTCAAAAGGTGCCTGAGATATTGCCCAGATGAGAAAGAAAATAAATAAATGATTAATAATGAAAATAAATAAATAATAATCATAAAAAAATTAAATAGTTAATCAATTGGCTAATAGAATACATAAACCACCACCATTTCATCAGAATCTGTAACAAAAAAAAACAAAAAAAGTCATTAATCGAATAATTAAATAATTAATCGATTAATTAATTCATTGATTAATCAAGAAATCAAAACTAGCCTTTGCAGCCAAATCACTTGGTCATTGGCATGTCCAAATATCAGCTTCCTAGCTCAAAAGGTGCCAGAGATAATGCCCAGAAGAGAAAGGAAATATATAAGTACTTCATTAATCGCTAATAATTAAATAACATCAATTAATTGATTAATCAAAAAACAAAAAATAATATTTTTGACAAAGTACTTGCTCACTATTGTGCCGAAATTTCAGCTTCCTAGCTCAAAGGATGGCTGAGATATCACCCGGACAAACAAGAAAAAAAGAAAAGAAAGAAAGAAAGAAAGAAAGAAAGCAAGAAAGCAAGAAAACAAACAACCAGAGTGAAAACTGAGTACTCCCTTTCAGCGTGCGTCACCGCCGAGCCCCCTTCGGTGCCCAGCAATGACGATTTGCAATGCCTGGAGATGGCATAGGAAAGGAGCAGTGTACAATGAGGGATAAGGAAGGACTATGGGGTGGACAATATGGATAAAAGAGCAAACAATGAAGAATAAAAAATTGGACATTTGAAAGGAGGTGCGATTGGGTGGTGGAAGGGGGGGGGGGTGGTGGGAGGGTTTATGGGGGTAGAAAAGATAATGGTATTGGAAGGGGGATGATCTGAGATGGTGGTGAACAACTGTCTTGAAGACCTGGAGGGAACATTGAGATTGATTTGAATGTGGAATTTGGTTCCACAGGTGGGAAAAAAGGAACGATTGAGTGGAGGTGAGCAGTGATTCTGCATGTTGAGAGTTTTGAGATATGGCGTACCATGTGTGCCCAACATGAACATGGGAGAGGAGGGGGGGGGGGGGGGACAAAGCATGGAATGAGATGAGGGTGCAAGACCAGACATAAGGCAGTATAAGGCAGAGAGACCACCAATCTGTCTGCGGTGGGAAAGTGTTAGTCCCATAGACTCAGCTTCATCGCGGGATACTCCAATAGTCTTGAATGTCTTGGTACCCACGGCATCAAGCAGAGCAAGGTGTGAGGCAGGTGCACCAGCCCAGATGGGAGAGCAGCCCTCTATCAAGCTGCGGATTAAGGCAATGGAAATGGATAGGAGTTCAGGTGTGCCAATGAAGGACTTTGGATGATGGAAGATTCCCAGTCGGCGGATGGCTTTGGAAGCCAACTTTGAAATGTGGTTTGCCCCAGAAAGATAACAACTGATAGTGATATACAGGAGTTTGAGTGAATGAACTTCCTCAAGAGGATTGCTAAGAAGTAGATAGGAGGGTTTGTCATGCGGTTCTTTCGGAGAGAGATCGTGAGAGTGTGAGATTTGTCAGGATTGAAAGACATATTCCAAGTGCTTGACCAGTTTGTAATTTTTTTCAATGTCTGAAGAGAGGGAAGAGGCCGCAGCCTGCCTGTCTGAAAGATGATGGATGTCATGGCAGAGGGTGAGGTCAGCAGCAAATAGATAATGGATATTTTTTAGAGAGTCAGAGATATTGTTTATGAAGATCAGCAATAGGACTGGGCCCACAACACTGCTTTGTGGCACACTAGCCTTGACAGGAGATGAAAGGATTCAGTTGAGAGCTACATGTTGGCTATGGGAATAGAGCAAGTCAGTAGGCTATTGTGGAGTTGTCGTTGGATGCCATAGACAGAGAGTTTGGAGAGCAAGGCGGGATCCCAGAATGTATTGAAAGCCTGAGATATGTCGAGAGAGATGGCCCTGAACTCATGTCTGACATTGAGGGCCTCCATCCCTTGTTGGGAGAGTAGAAACAACATGTCCAATGTGGAGTGACCTGGTCTGAATCCAAATTGATGATCTGAGATGAGGTTGTTGCAGCAAAGGAAGGATTTCATATCAACTGTGATTATGGATTCCATGACCTTGCTGATGATTGGAAGTAAGCTGATAGGTCTGTGTAGTTAAGGGGATCAGTTTTTTGCACCTTTTTATGTAATGCAGTGATGTTGGCAGATTTCTAAGCAGATGGAAGTTTAATTATCTCGGACAAATGATAGGGTAAAAAGGGCAGAGAGAGGAAGTGCAAGAGCTGACTAGCGCAAGTCAGTTTTTTGGAACTAGCATGGACTAATTATAGGCTACTCAGATGTCAGGTGAGTTTTATGAGTTCCCTGACAAGGAACTTTAATGCGGGAGGAGCCCATTGGGCCCATCACATCTAGTGCCATTATTACCAACCCATGGTTGCTGGTCCATGCTCTATCCTTTGTAAATGCTGGCATCAAGTGAATAAGAAACAAATACCATTTTAAAAGTCTTTGTTATAACTCGGCCAAGGTTCGAATTGCCGATCTATCAGACTCAGAGCTGATGCTTTAGTGATTATGCCACCGAGGCTGCTTCTGGCTGAATTTCAGGTAACAAGGCTGCAGAAAGTTATATTATGCTTAGTTGTACAGATAATCATTTGAAGATTGAGGATTAGCTCTGACTTGAAATGAAAAATGTGCAACTTACAACTGGAAATTCATGATGACAATTATTGCAATGGAGAATGATGAACTACCCCTTTCGATGAGTCTGTTAAACTTTGACATCTGAGCTTATCAGTCATGAGAATTATCGTTGCCATCAGGTTACAGCACATTGCCAGTGGGAACAGGTGACAGGTCACATGATGACAAAGGTCTTTCAGGCAGAACATCTCTGCAGAAAATAGTTAAAATGATAATGAGCAATGCACGATTAAACATATACTAGTAGTATGGCTGAGAAATTCGACTCTTTCAAGCAGATATATATTTTGCAGAGTGCCATCCTCCTGTGCAAATATTTATTGCTTGCGCATTTTTTCTGAACAGCCTTTTTATATCGCTTCACACAAGTGCAAGTGGGTTTATTTCATGTGTGTAGCGAGGATGAATGGGAAAAGGGATTTAGAGTGAGTTGGGGACAAATGTCCCTGGCAGAAAATGTGGGGGTAAGATGTCTGCCCCTCCCATAAACCTCACCCCCCTCTGGTTTAACCTTTCTCATATTTGTCATGGTTACATGTTCAGCATCCTGAACCTCTGCACAAGAGCGCTCTCTGGTTGATGGTGCAACAGTCATAGTCAGGGCCCTTAGGGATATTTTGGGGCCGTTTGGTTCAAATTCTTCCAAAAGCACCAAATTTGGCCCAGATGTTGCCCATGCCATACTCTTTCGATTTTTGACGGGCGCCAACACGGGCGCCCCCCTCCTCCCCCGGGGGCCCCATATTGGCGAAATACTAAATGGCCGCCACCCAGATTAGAGGAAAATCAGTTAAATAACCAAAAGGGTTGGAATCATGTATGATACCACTTTTCAGGGGTTTTCGAGGTCGAGGAATCCAATTATGATGTTATTTTGATGATTCGAGGTCAAGGTCAACCCTCAAGGTCATCTTAAAGGTCATTTTTGAGTCAAACATGTCGTTTTTTAAAGTTTTTTGTCAAGATTTACGCGAGGTTCACCATTTTATGTTTCTGGGTTGGGTAATCGAACTCTGACCTTATTTTTGACAATTAGAGGAAATATTTACATGTCTATTTCCTAATTTTCAGGCATATGCAGTTCATCAGTCTAATTACAAAGGTACGGATTTTGATGTTTTATGAACTGTATGCCATATCCTTGTGTTTAATTTTTGTGCGATCATGATCCGGGTTCATGTATACATGATTGTATACATGTCATAAATATGACGTCATAGGTCATGTGACCTGGCGGCCATATTGGATTTTACGAAAACCTTGAAAATGGATCCCTGCCTTCATTTTTCGATCGATTCATTTTGAACTTTTACCACTTATAGTACGCCATGTGATTGGATGCATATCCTAATTATGACGTCATAGGTCAGGTGGCATGGCGGGATGGACCGGTATGGTCCCCGGATCATACCGCCTTTGGCACCCGTCAAAAATCGAAAGAGTATGGCATGGGCAACATCTGCGCCAAATTTGATGCTTTTGGAAGAATTTGAACCAAAATATCCCTAAGGGCCCTGACTATCACTTTCTAATGAAAAATGGTCAGTGTACTGAACAAAACGACGGATGAAGTACATTGTCTGGGAGGGGGTACTTTGCCCCACTTTCCTACCAGGAGCATCCTATCCAACTTTAGTGAATATGCAATGCATGACATAGCACCCCAGGTACCGTTTCAGTCAAATGAGCAGCTATTGGAATAAAAATTTAACGACTTCAAACGATCCACGTTCAAGGCATTAGCTTACAAGTTATTTGACCCCCAATGAATTGAGAGATTCGAGGTGTTCCACCTTAAAGATTAAAGTTTGACTGAAGTGAGTAGACTGAAACAAAGCAAATATGATATAATGTGCACAATGGACATGAAGCTCAATCAGCCATTCCAGCACTGAGGCTCCGATAATGATGAATACAAATCACCATTGGGGAGGTTGACCACAGTGAACTCACGTGGTCCCATCAAAGATGGACAGCCGATCAAAAGTGTGCAAAGGAAATATGAATACGCAAAATAACCTTGCTGCTGCTTCAGACTATTATCACCCATGCTTTGTATTGTACTGGGAGGAATAATTTCCTGCAAAATGTTTGAATCCAAGTTACATGTTCTCATGAGAGGAGCACCGTGCTCTATTTATCCATGCCCTAGACACTTAATTTGTTTACTAGAAAGCATATTCGACACAAAAACATCAACACTGTAGAAACAACCGAACAAATTTCACTCTGACTATTTCTCTAAGGACGGAGAATGAAGTCAGTTGGTCTTTCGCACAAAGAGGAGAAATTCTTATTGGAGAATAAATATCGCGATTTGGAAATGATGAGCAAGTTTGTTTTTATAAACATCTCAGTATAATTCACCAAATGTCCGTCTGTCTGTCCGTTCCAAGTTACCGCAAAAACGGCTGAACAGATCACAACGAAATTTTGGGTGGGTAATCCTGGGACCCCCTGGAGTAAAATATTTGTTGTTTTGTTTTTGTTTTTTCTATATTGTTTTTTCAATTTTCTCCCAATTTTTCCAATTTCAAATTTTTCCAAACACGATGGAATAATATTTACCGATATGAACAGTGATGTAGCTTTTATTGAAATTTTACAAACACTCTTTATATTTTGATGATTTGCGTGTGATATGATTTAACGGATGTTTATATAAATCGTTTAAAATAAAAAAGCCTTCATTTTCTGATATTTTGCTTTTTCATTTGGGCCTCCCAATTGAAGCCCCGCCCATAGGGCGGGTACCGTTGCTAGTACTTTTAATGCACAAAAGACAATGCAACCCTTAACGGTGCAACATATAATGTGAAACAATACTGTTCTGGCAAGAACGAGAATGTTCTGGAAAAATACTGGCGAGACAATGATGGAGATCATTCAAGCTCATAGAACTGAAATAAGACCGTTTGGATACAAAAAAGACTAATATCTCCTACTTATGAGTTTACTCCTTATGTTTGAATACAGACGATTTCAAATGCTGAATAAAACATTTTATTCTCTAACAGCTATGGTTAACAAAATACTAATGGAAAGAATGTTTGTAACAAATGAGGTTTGCAATTTCCACAAAAAGATGTACTTCATGTAGTGTGGATTCGTTCACAAGATAATTTTAAAAAACAAGATGGAATTTAGAGGTGTCACCTCCTGCAGGAAATTAGGCCATAATGACGATTATCTTGTTAATGATGGTGCATGAATCGGGATTACAAGAACATGTTGGCTTATCTTCTTCGTAATATTTTCCCATGTGCATACTTCTAACATTGAAGCTGGCAGGATAGCTTAGAGATATGCGCAGTCGCCTCTAAGCTGCTAGGCTGGTTTTGAATCTCGAAAGAGCTTTAAACAGTCATCCTGATGTTTCACATGCAAGTCAAATTTATTTGATGCATCCATGTTTACGGCATGCGTTGGAAGGATGTTAAGATAGAGGAACCGCTTGCTAAGACTATTTGTTGGTGGACGTTAAATATCCCATGGTGTCTTTCGTAAAGAGTAAGTTACCATTGGCTAAATTAAAACACCTTGTCAAACATCTTCAAAACTCTATCTGGCCATTTTGTGAAAGGAAGGTGGGAATAAATTTGGGCTGTTAAAAAAATAATCGAGATCAGACCCCATTACTGTAGTACAGTCACGTGAAAAAGTAAGTACACCCCATGTAAAGTTTTGACTTTTTCAACATATTTCAACATACAGCTATTTGATCTCCATTTCAACAATATTGATAGATAAAGGTGATATAATATAACAAATATCATGAAACATTTACATTTTGTAGTCCATTGTATAATTTAAATAAACATCAATGCAAATTTCGCATGTGGAAAAAGTAAGTACACCCCGACATTTATCACGACTTCAAATACCTAAAATTAGAATCAGGTGCACCAGCTCAGGTGCAAATGATTAGAACATCGTTAGAGAGGATCTTGGAGGAACCTGTCTTTTTTAAACCTCAGACATTTAGTTTGGTTTGCTCTTTGTTGTTGAAGTGTGCGGCGTCACCATGCCTAGATCAAAAGAGCTCTCTGAGGCCTTCAGAAAGAAGGTTATAGATGCTTACGAGTCTGGGAAGGGATTTAAAAAGATCTCCAAACAATTTGAAATGAATCATGTGACTGTCCGGAAGATCATCTACAAGTGGAGAAGATTCCAAACAACTGCCAACTTGTTCAGGCCAGGCCGCCCCAGCACGTTCAGCCCGAGAGCAGACCGCAAGATGCTGAAAGACGTCTCTAAGATCCCCAGCATGTCATCACGGGACCTACAGGTAGCTCTTGCCACTGTTGAAGTCAAAGTGCACGAGTCTACCATAAGAAAGAGGCTGCACAAATTTGATCTACATGGGAGGTGAGCCAGGAGGAAACCTTTGCTGTCCAGAAAGAACATCAGGGCAAGACTAAAGTTTGCCAATGAACACCTCGGCAAAGACCAGCTCTTCTGGAACAATGTGCTCTGGACAGATGAGTCAAAGGTAGAGCTATTTGGCCACAGTACTAGAAGACATGTTTGGCGAAAACCAAAAACAGCATTTGACCACAAGAACCTGATACCAACTGCATGGTGGTGGAATGTAAAGCATGGTGGTGGAAATATTATGGTTTGGGGCAGCTTTGCTGCATCAGGGCCTGGGCAGCTCACCATCAAAGAATCCACTATGAATTCTTCATTGTACCAGAGGGTGCTTGAGGATAATGTGAGGCCATCTGTCGGAAAGTTGAAGCTCAACCGAAGGTGGACCTTGCAACATGACAATGACCCTAAACATACCAGTAAATCCACCAAGGAATGGCTGAAAAGAAAGAAATGGTGGGTTCTGGAATGGCCAAGTCAAAGCCCGGATCTAAATCCCATCGAGATGTTGTGGGGGGATTTGAAACGAGCTGTGCATGCAAGAAAACCCTCAAACACCGCACAGCTGAAAGAATTCTGCATGGAGGAGTGGGCAAAAATTTCTCCCAGCCGATGTCAGAGACTGGTAGACAGTCATAAGAAATGCCTACTTGAGGTTGTTTCTGTCAAAGGGGGCAATACCACCTATTAGAGCCAAGGGTGTACTTACTTTTTACACAGAAGGAAATGGCATCTGTTATTTTTTTGTTGAATAAATTATTGCAAAGTCAATTTTTCATTGTTTTTTGTTCAATTAGATCACCTTTATCTATAGATACTGTTTAAATGAAGATCAAATATTGATATGTCCACATATGTTAAAAAGATTTTAAAAAAACATTTCATGGGGTGTACTTACTTTTTCCACATGCGAAATTTGCATTTATGTTCATTTAAATTATACAATGGACTACAAAATGTAAATGTTTCATGATATTTGTTGTATTATATCACATTTTTCTATCAATATTGTTGAAATGAAGATCAAATTATAAAATTGTTTCAGGAATGTTTTGGCATTTCTGTCTGTTTGGCAATGTTTGGCATTTCAATGCCAAACAGGAAATTAGAGCTGTCTCCCTCGACATATCACGTGCCTTCGACACGGTCTGGCACCCCGCTCTGCTCACCAAACTCTCCTCCTTTGGTATCCATGGAAATCTCCACGCATGGCTGGCGGACTTCCTCTCTAGTCGTCGTCAACGTGTGGCCCTGAATGGGTTTCTCTCATCTCCTCTTCCTGTTCAGGCTGGAGTTCCCCAAGGCAGTGTTCTGGGCCCCGTGCTTTTTCTGGTCTTCATCAATGATCTCTCTGACTCTCTCGAAAATCCTCTCTATCTCTTTGCTGATGACTCCACTCTCTGCCGCTCCATTCCTCTTCCCTCAGATCGGCAGTCTGCTGCCTCCTCACTCTCTGAAGACCTGGACAAAATCACAGACTGGTCAAACAAGTGGAACATGTCTTTCAATCCTGACAAATCTCACACTCTTACTATGTCTCTCCGAAAAGATCGACTGGACAACCCTCCCATCTACTTTCTCAACAATCCTCTCCAAGAAGTTCTGTCGCTCAAGATTTTGGGTCTCACTATCTGCCATGATCTTTCTTGGGAAAACCACATTTCCAAGCTGGCCTCCAAAGCCAGTCGCCGACTGGGCATCCTCCGTCGTGCGAAGTCCTTCCTCGGCACACCTGAGCTCCTCACCACATACAAGGCTTTCATCCGCAGCTCAATGGAATACTGTTCTCCCCTATGGGCCGGTGCTCCTGCCTCACACCTAGCTCGGCTTCACGCTGTTGAAACCAAAGCTTTCAGAATTATTGGAATCTCCCGCGATGAAGCTATCTCTGAGGGCCTTTCACTCACTCACCGCAGGCAGGTAGGTGGTCTTTCTGTCTTCTACCGACTCCTCTCCGGCCTTGCACCCCCAGCTCTCTCTGTGCTCTGTCCCCCAAATATTCCTACAGGTCGCACAAGATCTGCCAGCAACCCTCTGATGGTTAAACTGCCGAAATCTCGGCTCTCTGCTCACCTTCACTCTTTCATTCCTCTTTTCTCCCGCCTCTGGAACAAACTCCCTCACTCCCTTCAATCCCACTCCTCCCTCCAGGTCTTTAAAACAGCTGTTCACCACCATCTCTTATCTTCCCCCATCCAAAACCTTGATCTTTTCTACCCCCGCTAATTCACCCCAGATCCACCTTGTTTGAAATTCCAACTTCTTTCCTGGAAGTCCTGGCAGTGTCCATATGTTTTATACCTCTCCCACCGCCCTCTTCCCATGCCCCCCCCCCCCAAAGCCCTCGCCCTCTCTCAGATCTCTCGATGTCTCCATGTCTCTCGGTCCCTGCTCTCAAATGTTGTGTTTGTGTCCTTCCCCCTCTCTCCCCATCTTGTCTACCGCTCCCGATGTTAAATGTTTTATGTGTCGGTTTGTCTTTCTGTGTGATTAATGTTCGCTCTTTCACGAGCCTCGATCTTGTATACAAAAAAAAAAAAAAAAAAAAAAAATAGCTGTATGTTGGAATATGTTGAAAAAGTCAAAAATTTTACATGGGGTGTACTTTCTTTTTCACGTGACTGTAGGTACCAGGAAGCAAGTAGCACACCAGGAAATTCTGCCACACATTAACCTGTTTCTGGTACATAAAACAGTTCTGGGAGCAGCCAGCACAATTTAAATTTAAAAAGCTCTTCTGGCTGAACAGTTGCATTGGCTCTGCCTATTAGGCATGAGCTTAGCAGAGCTACAGCTCCCTACTTCTCCAGCAGCCAATACCTGCAAGAGAGTTTGAATCTCAATTTTATAGTCCAGTCCATCCTGGAGAGGGAACATCCATGGACACATCATCTGAGCGGTATCAAGTAATGATAAACAATTTTCTTGCTCCAAAACTTACAGTCATGGGATTTGATTATCAACTTGGTTCCAACAGGATTGGGTATACCGGTAACTACCCATGCTGCTCATGCATCAATGTCACTCCTGAATGGCCTGTTAATTCTACATCATCTCATTTCACAATTTGCAGATGTTCCATGCCCAGCCAGAATCAATTAAATTAATCTTACTATAATTCACCAAATGTCCGTCTGTCTGTCCGTCCGTCCGTTCCCAGGCACCGCAAAAACGGCTGAACCGATCGCAACGATATTTTGGGTGGGTAATCCTGGGACCACCTGGAGTGAAATAGGCGATATTGTTTTTCCAATTTTCCAGTTTTTCCAAACAAGATGGAATAATATTTACCGATAGGAACAGTGATGTGGCTTTTATTGAAATTCTACAAATACTGTTTATGTTTATATTTTGATGAGAATTATGAACCTGCCACGAATGCGGAAGTGGATAGATGATGGAAATGCACGGGTTTGATAATATCTCAATACAACCGTCATTCAATTGCAATGTTAAATTGTTAACCGTTAATCGTGTTAATCGTTTTGTTAAAGTATCAATTGATGATTGGAATTGAGTGAATACAATTACGATTTTGAATTCGTAATTGTGTTCACCCAACCGTACGGAACTTCACATCAGGATTTAAATATTTGTTTGTCACGAATGTTGTTAAAAGTTTATTTTTTTGTCCCCCGTCACACCGCGGAGCGAAAGGGGGACTATGGTTTTCCCCTCCGTCCGTGTGTGCGTCCGTGTGTGCATGCGTGCGTGTGTGCGTGCATGCGTTGAACCTTGTGAGCGAAATATCTTGAAAAATATATGAACTACTAACTTCTAATCCAGTGTGTGGGTGTATCTAGGCAAAAGGAAGAAAGCTATTGAAAATTGGGTCGCCACGTCAAAATCCAAGATGGCCACCGCCATATATGTCTGAACATTGTGAGCAAAATAACTTGAAAAATAAATGAACTACTAACTTATAATCTGGTGTGTGGGTGTATCTACACATAAGGAAGAATGCTTTTGAAAATTGGGTCGCCACGTCAAAATCCAAGATGGCCACCACCATATATGTCTGAACCTTGTGAGCGGATTATCTTGAAAAATAAACGAACTACTAACTTCTAATCTGGTGCACGACTGTATCTAGGCATAAGGAAGAAGGCTTTTGAAAATTGGGTCGTCACGTCAAAATCCAAGATGGCCAACACCATATATGTCTGAACCTTGTGAGCGGAATATCTTGAAAAATAAATGAACTACTAACTTCTAATCTGGTGTGTGGGTGTCTCCAACCCACTCGCAAATATTATCGACTCTTCCATGTTTCCTGAGTCTTCCACTTTGTCAACTCACATCACTTCCCTGACGGGGGACCTAGGCGTAACGCTTGTTATATTAGTTATTTAATTTGTGATTGGAGTTATGTTGTTTTGAATATATATAAAAAAATATCGAGTTCAAGTGAATGACCACATGCCGTGACGGTTTCTACTTTCTAAACGTGAATTCGCAGATCGCCATATGCAGATTCGCCACGGACCCACGATCGTGTTTCTATACGTGAACGTACCCGTTTGTTTGCGAATGGGTACGTTTTTCATGGAAGTCCTTCACGAACTTGCTGTCCATGTCTGACGTGCGACCGAAGGTGCTACAAGAATGTGGAATGTATTGGTTTCATGCTTTAGCATTCGCCGTTTCTGCATTGTCTGTTTGCTTCTGGCCTCCCACCTTTGCGTAGCACAGGTACCTCACTAGTAAATATAATCCTGGACTTAACTGTGCTTGATTTCTTCTTGCGGAGGAGGCGTACCTTAAATCAACAGTCTACCAGACGAGACCAACGACCACTCAAGGTTTACATAGACAAATTGAACACGAAATTTCCAGTATTCCACTTGAAACTTTAAGGACGTTGATGCAAAACACAGATGTCCATGTTTAAATACAAACATGAAAGTGTTGGATACTTAAAAACATTGAATTAAGACGTAGGTCGCTGATGTAATATCCTGAGACTGTAATTTCTTCGGACATGCTAATATTCTCATTTTCCCCTGAAAAACTCTTTACACATTAAATGTAAATATGTCAGGAATTTATTGGACACCCTGTGTAACGTGTGAGTGAAATTGTAGCGACAATGGATAATCAAATACACATATGCCACTGAAGGTAACTACCAGAACACTGCACAGGTAATTCATAACTTTAGCTTCATCCTCAAAAATGGAAATGTATATCTGATGAATGGTCCAATCCTTGGTCTGCATCCTCTACTGAGTAAAGTCCAAGCTGGAATCCAAATGCTTGTTGTTTTACCAACATGTAAACTGGGGAAAATATCCGCAACATGCGTATAACCCTGCGTTTGCGGATTGTTAATATCACTCGTTGAACAAAGACTGTTGACGGGTTCTGCAGATTCCCTAAAAAAGTAATTGCGCACCAAATCATCAAAATAAGTTATTGTTGGAAATAGATTACTTTAATTAGTTAACATATTTTTTCACATTTGCAAATGTGTTTGTTATTTTCTGAGATTCCTATTTTCAGGCAGATTCATTGCTGACTGGAGTCTGGAACCTTTGTTTTTTTTACCACTTTCAAATTCTTAATCTCTTCCATAATAATTTCAGCTTGGACTGGGAAATAGTTCCATGATTATGGGTGCTAATCTCTGAACCATTTGCTTCTGCATTCAATTTTAGTTTTACCAAGTTATTGCTTGCATGAGTAAGCTTGTCGAAGGCATTATTGTTGCATTTCACAAGAAGCTACATTTCCAGCAATAATAATGGCATGATAAACATGCCAGCATCTATAAAAATAGGAAAGGTAGGATATTGGCAGTGTAATAACGAGGAAGATAATGAAAGACAAAAAGATATTTCAAATTGCGCGAGTCATTCGGGTGCAAAACTAGTGTAGTCAAGGAATGCTGTCTATGGATGGGAAAGGTCATGGCACAAACGATCTGGATGGGCATAATTGCCTTTTACGGTGTCTGCTTTTTTTTCTATTCCCATAAAGAGGAAACACTGTTAGGATTTTTCTTGTTGTTTTTCATAGCCAAAAATGGTCGAATGCGTCAAACGTGAACAACCTGGGAAGTGAATTTGTTTTATAATGTAGGAGCTTGCTGCCCAGGAAACAACCCCACTGAGATAGCAAACAGAGTAACCTGGTGTCAAGGACGATCCAATACCATTAAACAACTTGCTACCTGCACTTACGCAGGAATTTGTGAAATGTGTTCGTGGTGTGGCGATAACTTTCCTGTATGTATCCATCTTGTATCCTCTCCTGTCCCTCATTCACTACCACAACCATTGCTTGCGCAAACAAATATATAGAGATTAGCAAATATATAAAGAGGATTACCTAAAGGGTCAGAGAGATCACTGATGAAGATCAGAAATAGGATGGGGGCCCAGAATACTACCTTGGTGCAATCTAGCCTTGACGGGAGAGGACACGAAAGGTTTATATGGAGAGCAACATGTTGACTTCGAGAGTAGAGGAAGTCATTTTTGCAAGAGCGGAGTTAGTCTTGGATGCAATAGGCAGAGAGTTTGGAGAGTAAGGCAGGATGCCAGACTGTATTGAATGCTTGGGCCATGTCTAGAGAGATGGCCCTGATCTTACGTCTGATATTGAGGGCCTCCATCCATTGTTGGGAGAATAGAAGTAGAATGTCCATGGTAAAGTGACATGGTCTGAATCCAAATTGATGATCTGAGATGAGGTATTTGGAAAAGGGGGAAGGCGAAGGGGTAGGGGGGAGGTGGAGGGGGAGGGGGAAAAGGGAGGGGGAGGGGGAAAAGGGAGGGGGAGGGGAGAAGGGGAGGGGTAGGGTGGAGGGGGAAGGGAGGGGGAGGGGAGGGCCAGTCAACAATGACGTTGCAGTTCTCATGGTAGGAGAGCAGCACAACAATCGCGACATCGTCCTGCATCTTCGCAACAGCACGAAGCGGCTTTTGGAGACTCACCGATCCTGTGATGCCCTCCAGTACCGGCGTTGCCGGGCGGGGGAAGGGAGACCCGTACATTCCCAACCCGTACATTCGCCCTCTCGACTCAAGCTCACTCGGACAAAAGCCTCGCACAAATTACACCGTGAAGGCCCAATGGCCATGTCTCTGCCACAAATCAAGTACGTGAGCGAGTCGGGCGCACTGAATTGAAAATATATAGAACGCTCATACTCCGTGAAAAGTGAAGCTGCCGTGTCGCCATCTTGGTTAGCACGACTCGACCAACTCGCTTCGCGGATCTCGTTTGTTTTGAACGTGTGAATTACATGCGAACGCGTAACTGTGAGTTTATGGCGGCAAGGAACATCACGTGATCGCTCTGAGCGAATCAGCGCGCTGCTCTGCCACCTGCTCAGATTCTGTGTATAATATTCCTCGCTGAAATGCGCTGAGGTAAATATGAATAAAAAATATGGATCTCGTAAAGATGAAAGAAAAAAAAACCCATGTGGTGTGAATGGCAATATTCCTCGCTGAAATGTGAAAAAAGGCAATCGCTTTTCGCTCTGAAATACGTGCGAACGTGTAACTGAGTTTATGGCGGCAAGGAACATCACGTGATCACTCTGAGTGAATCAGCGCGCTGCTCTGCCACCGCCTCAGATTGCGTGCATAATATTCCTCGCTGAAATGCGCTGAGGTAAAAATATGGTAAAAAAATATTATGAATTTTTTTTTTTTAGGTCAGCCATGTTCTTCCCAGGCTCAATGGCCATGTCTATGCCAAATATCAAGCACGTGAGCCTCTCCGTTTAGGAGTCTATCGGTAACATTACACACACACACACACAAACTGTGTTTTATATATATAGATGGGTGGAAATAATTATTGTTGAATGCATGGAGGAAGGCGGTGCTGTAGGTATGGTGCTGTAGGATGGACCAAGCAATTTAAATGAGACAAGTTTTGAAAATAATCCTTGTGGCGAAGATGAAGAAGAGGATTACATATTGTGAAGTAGAAGAGCACGTGTAGTGCTTATGATGGGGAAATAAGGAAGGTAAAGCATTTATTAATTTATTTAAAAGCTTTTAAAGAAAGAAGGAAGGAGAATTTCATTCAAGGAAGATTTAGTGTGGAGATATTGGCAAGATAAGAGGTAAATAATTAAGTACATAAAATACAGGCAAAAGGAATTACAGACAGATAGAAATCCGTATTTTGGAGTGAAAAACGATTATTTTTTTTGCTCACCAGTACATGCATTTATATTGATCTTTTGAGACATCATTGCATGTCATTATTTACTGATCTTTGTCCGACATCACAGGCATAGGCGTAGTTTGACTTCTCTATTTGGGGGAGGGGGGGCAAGGGGTTAATATTTATAACGGGTAGCGAGGTCTAACTTCCAAAATTACCGTTTCTTTGTGTAGTTATTGTGTACGTGAAATCACAAATACAGTTTACGTTCATTATTGTTACTCACGTTTAAATAAGGGATGTTTTTATCTTAATTGTAAACTACTGAAAAAAATTAAGGTGGGGGCATTGCCCCCGCCTGCCCCCCCCCCCAACTCCACCGACGAACACAGGATGTGTTGCCAGCAGCCCCAACCATAAGCAGTGTTTTTGGTGGTTTTTTTTGCAAAAACCCTCATTTTGTGATTGAAAAATCAACAAAAACTATGAATGTGTTTCCAATCGAACATTCAAATGATACCAATACATGGTATTATTTTTGATAAACGATTTCGTTATTGTATTGGTATCATGAATGAAAGCGGTTTTATGGATATTTTTCGCTATATGTTCGTTATTGCTTCGATCCAGTAAAACACAACTTGTGCTCAACTTTTTTTTCCCATCTTTTTAGTACAAAGTACCATGCATTTATTTGTCTGCATTCACCCTGTTCTTTCATAAGTTTTACAGTCAACACCTTTGATAGTTTTAAAATCTCATATTAAAAGAGAAACCAGACTTGTTGGCGTAATAGTTAGAGGTCTGAGTCTGGGAGGTCGGTGGTTCACACCCCAGACGAGTCAGACCAAAGACTTCAAAAATGGTACATGCTGCTTCCCTAGCTTGATGCTCAGCATTTAAAAGGATAGAACAGGGAAAAACAACGCTGGGAAGGCAATGGCATGCCAAGCAGTATTAGCATTGCGAGAAACTTTTTCAGGAGCACCCATGCTCTGCAAAGAGCATGGTACATCAAAATCTTCAAATTAAAATGGAGCAATATTAAAAGCTCTGCAACAGGGGAAGGGGAGATGAGAAGGTAAAAAGAAAAAAAGGTAAAAAAAAAGTCAAATCATTCATGAGAAGAACTATGCAGTCAACACTTTTAATGGCCAGATAATACCAAGGGAGAATCGATTTTACTAAATGTATTTTAATTAATCTACAAAAGGTTTAAACTACAAAGTGTATCAGAAGTCGAAGGTGAAGTCTGAGAAAGGAATAATCAGAGAGGTTTCAAAATTAAATATTTGCACTGTTTAATTTTCTCTATTCATTTTCTCTATTCATTTTCTCTATTCATTTTCTCTATTCATTTTCTCTATTCATTTTCTCTATTCATTTTCTCTATTCTCTCCGTGAAGCAGCACGTTCGTACTACTGCTACTTAATTGAGCCGCAGTTCCCCCAAAATTAATGAATGCACTAAATATGATAGATCACTGATATTGAGAAAACAAAATAGTTATGGTAAAAATGTGTTCTGTTATTCGTTTGGACAGCATAAATTCTAAAAACAATATGGATTATATATACTGTATATGTATATATATATACAACTAGAAGGGCGCTCGGTAGAGAGCATCCCTCTGCCAGACTGCACAGTTTACGTTTTGTATCCCACTGATAGGCCGGATCTTCATCCGGACCATTTGTCCTCGTCACAAACCAAAATCTAACCCACTTGGTTTTTGTCACTGAACAAACGCATCCACCAAGTTGTGTCATAATCCGTCCGCAATTTTTTAAGATATCCTTATATGTATCGTTTTTGGCCCTATCTCCCAATGGTGAAGAATCACTTTTAAAAAAAGTATCCTCGTATCCGGATCCAGATCTTCACCAAATTTAATCATTTCGTCCTTGTTACACAGCCAACCTGCCCACAAAGTTTCGTCCGAATCCGTGCAAAACTTTTTGTTTGAGATATCGTGCTCACAGACAGACAGACAGACAAAGGTGAAAACATAACCTACGTCCACCTTCGAGGTGGAGGTAAAAATAATAATAAACTAGAACGCCACTCAGTAGAGCGCAAACTCCCACCGTGGGTCAAGTTGGAATAGTACGATTTCACAAAAGTTTGAGGGAGTAGTTCAGTGACAACACAAGACAAGACAACACAAGACAGACACTGCACAGATATATATTTAGAATATATATAAGATAATGTTAAAAAAAAACAAGGCAATTTCACTTACATTTTCGGATTCAGCGTTCAATTCTATATAAGTGAGTGTATTTTGAGGCATGTGTGACTTCAAATAAAATTGTAAGCCAGGAAAAACGTTCGTTTCATTCCTCAGGGATGCAACATGTAAAACTGGCCCAAACGTCAAAACAAAACTCGCTCATTTTAAGTCATACAAGCTAATGCGACCACTCATTCTTCTGGGAAGAATCCCGTGCACATGCTGATCACACTTATAACTCATATAAGTCTTTATAAGGTCATGAAATACTGACACCGCGATTAACATTCGCTGAGGTAAATGTTGATATCTCTTCTGAGGTAAAAACAAACAAACAAAAAAAAACAGTTTTAAAGCATTATACGTATCAAACGATACATTTTATGAAGCGGGGAAACCTAATACACACTTTGGTGGTTTTAAAATGACAGAATATTCCTCCGACGCCTCCTGCCCCCAAGCCCTCTCCCTCCCACACTTCTCCCTGCTCTCAAATGTTGTGGTTGTGTGCTTCCCCTTCTCTCCCCATCTTGTCTTCCGCTCCCTCTTTTTGTATATTTTGTTTGTCTGGTTTGTTTGTTTGTGAAATAAATGTTAGCTCTTCCACGAGCCTCGATTCAGTATACAAAAAAAAAAAAAAAAAAGTCTTTATTAGAAAAAAAAAGAACCTTGAAGACGACGCTGCTAACAAAATACACCGCTCTAACGCATAACCATGAGTTTAAACTACATTTACAACAAATATGAAAACTATTTTCATACCACAATGTTAAATATAGAATATATAGAAGATAATGTTTTTAAAAAATGAGCCCTATCTTCCAATGGTAAACAATCCTTCAAAAAAATTCCTGGATCCAGAACTAGGTACGTATGGTTTTGAAAGAAACTACATGGCATAACCCAAAAAAATATTTTTCCAATATATATATTCGACATGAGTTTATCTGCTCGGTTCCCCTTGCCAAAAACATAAATTTACTTTAAGTTCCCAACATGGAATTAAATGGCTGGTTAAAATAGTTAGTTATATGGCTAATCGTTAACAAAGTCTCTCCCAATTGTCTCCCTTCTTCCTCCCTGCTGTCTTCAATCCCAAAAAATGATCATGCAATGGACATTTAAAATTTATTGAAATGAGATACTCAATAGTCCAAGTTCAAATATGAAAGCACCATCAACTAGTATAGCTGCCAGGTAGACAAAGT
The DNA here is from genome assembly GCF_964187855.1 of Myxine glutinosa. Taxonomy (NCBI): domain Eukaryota; kingdom Metazoa; phylum Chordata; class Myxini; order Myxiniformes; family Myxinidae; genus Myxine; species Myxine glutinosa. The sequence goes on along the minus strand of NC_136261.1, from coordinate 88,881,097 downwards.
TCATGTTTGAGGTTTTGACAACCGAGTGGTCTTCACCCAAACACAGGTACATGCAATGCAATGAAATGTTGAAAACGATATTAGACCACACCATCTGTTTATTGCAGTCACCTGCTGCCCCAAACCTCCTGGGAGGATAGTGACAACACCTGGCTCACGCCTGTCTGCACAATCTAAGATTAAGGCCAACTGGTGTTTGAAACATCCAGACGTGAGTCTTGTCTGTAGAGAAGCTATAATAATTTGAGTTCCCTTATATTTTTAATATGCATCTTCCCAACAACAGCACATTCTTGCAAATGTGTCACAATGGTTAAAGAAACGTCACTTTTGTATTTTTCAATAAATTAATAAATATAATTGATAAGAATAAGATGTTCCCATTAAAATTGATTCCCATTTATGAAATTAAATTATTCAATCTAATTGGTAAGAAATACATTTTGTTGCACAGGTATATTGAAAATGGGCTGCAAGGATGGCCTAGAGGTATGCACACTAGCCTCAAAGCTGTCTAACCTGGGTTCGAATTTCAACCCAGGTATAATCTGTCATCCCGGTGTTTCACAGGTTGGGTGATTCATCAATGTGTGTGCCGTCCCTGAGATGGAGGTTAAATTGGGCATCCCATCTATCGGCATTAGTTGGTGAAAGTTTAAGATCCAACGGTGTATTTCGAGAAGAGTGGGCTGAACAAACAAACAAATCAACAATCGCTGAAAAATAATATCTAACCTGAATAACCTAACCTGAATAATAATAATACCTGAACCTTAATAATAATGTAAATAATGTAATAATAATGTAATGTTAAAGCGCGGCGTTACGCGCGCTGCTTGCGAGCAAGGAGGAAGCGGACAAGCGGTAACTTATAAGCGTCTTTATTTCAGGAGCTCACTGTAACACTGGCGCGCTCCGGGCTGCGCGCCCGGTGTATATCATGAGGCCACGCCTACCCCTCGGGCGTGGCCACCGCCCACTTGGTGCGCGGAATGATGTCACCACGCCAGTGGGCTTTTGTGTCCGCCACACGCGCCCCCCCAGAATTCCCGCGCACCTGGAGGGCCAGTTTGCGGGGCAGACGAATGACCCGGCCGAAGCGCCCCCTGGCGATCGGCGGCGTCCGGGGTGCAGGGATGCCAGGTGGGATGCCCCTGGCTGCCCCTGGGATGGGTGCAGGACCGGGGGGTGGCGTGGCGGTGGGGCTGGGCGGTGCCGGGGGTCCGCCCGCAGGGGGGTGGCCCCGACGTGGGGGTCGGGCCACTGGCGGTGGATGGTCCACGTCGAGGTGGGCCGGCTTGAGGCGGTCTACCGAAACGCGGTCAGGAGTACCGCCGATGTCCAGGGTGAAGTGCTTCGCCCCGGTCTCCAGCACGCGGAAAGGCCCGTCGTACGGGGGCCGCAGTGGTGTCCGGTGGGCATTGTGGCGGACGAAGACGTACTCCGCCGTACGAAGCTCCGGGGCGACGTGCGTCGGTGGGTGCCCGTGGCATGCCGTTGGCACCGGGGCGAACCTCTGGGCGGTCTCTTGCAGAGCGGAGCGCTGCTGTGCCGCGGACCATGGTGCCGTGGAGTCGGGGAGGAACTCACCCGGCACCCGCAGCGGTTGCCCAAAGACCAACTCCGCCGCGGATGCGCGCAGGTCCTCCTTGGGCGCCGTCCGGAGGCCCAGCAGGACCCAGGGGAGCCTGTCGACCCAGCCGCCGTCGCGGAGGGTGGCCCGGAGCGCGGCCTTCAATGAGCGGTGAAATCGCTCACACAGGCCGTTAGCCTGGGCGTGGTAGGCCGTGGTTCGGTGCAGCCGGACCCCGAGCCCCTGCGCGACCGCCCCCCAGAGCTCCGAGGTGAACTGGGGGCCGCGGTCGGACGAGATGTCTGAGGGGGCGCCGAACCAGGCGACCCAGGTGGCGATGAAAGCCTGCGCGACATCGGCCGCCGTTGTCGACGCCAAGGGCACGGCCTCCGGCCACCGGGTGGTGCGGTCCACCATGGTGAGGACGTAGGTGAAACCCCGCGAGGGGGGCAGAGGTCCCACCAGGTCCACGTGGACGTGGTCAAACCGGCGTTCCGGCACCGTGAACGGGGCCAACGGGGCCTGGGTGTGCCGGTGCACCTTGGCGCGCTGGCACGCGAGGCACGTCCTGGCCCAGCCGCGGACGGCCTTCCGGAGGCCATGCCAGACGAACTTGTCGGCGATCAGCCTTTGGGAGGCCCTCGCACCCGGGTGGGACAGGCCGTGGATGGCGTCAAACACCTGGCGCTGCCAGCCCGCGGGCACGATGGGGCGAGGACGCCCGAGGGAGACGTCGCACAAGAGGGCCGCGCCCGCGCCGTCGAACGGCACCTCGGTGACGCGGAGGCCCGTGACGGCGGTCCGCAAGGCCTGGACGTCGGGGTTTGCGGCCTGGTCCGCTGCCATCCGGGCATAGTCGATGTCGAGGTGGACTGCGTGGGCGACGGCCCGGGAAAGGCAATCCGCCACCGGGTTGTCCTTCCCCGCGACGTGCTGGATGTCCGTCGTGTACTCGGACACGGCCGAGAGGTGACGCTGCTGCCGGGCCGACCACGGCTCGGTGACCTTGCCCATCGCGAAGATCAGCGGCTTGTGGTCGACGAAGGCAGTGAACGCACGGCCCTCGAGCAGATGGCGGAAGTGCCTGACCGCCAAGTGAAGCCCGAGCAACTCGCGGTCGAAGGTACTGTAACGGCGTTCGGGCGGGCGAAGCTGCCGGCTAAAGAACGCCAGCGGTTGCCAAGCTCCACGCACCCATTGCTCGTGCACCGCGCCCACCGCGTAGTCCGAGGCATCGGTGGTGAGGGCGATCGGTGCATCGGGCGCCGGGTGCGCGAGCATGGTGGCGTTAGCCAAGGCGAGCTTCGCGCCCGTGAATGCCGTGTCCATCTGCTCGGTCCAGGTAACGTCGCCTTTGCCCGGCTTACCTCGGGGAGCTTCGTGCAGGGGGCGCAGGAGCTGGGCGATACGGGGCAGGAACCGATGGTAAAAGTTCACCATGCCCAGGAACTCCTGCAGCCCTCTGATCGTGTGGGGGCGCGGAAACCCCTTCACCGCCTCCACCTTGGCCGGCAGGGGGACGGCTCCGTGCCTGGTGACACGGTGCCCTAGAAAATCGATTATGGCGGCGCCGAACCGGCACTTTGCGGGGTTCACAATCAGGCCATGCTGGCCCAGGCGTTCGAAGAGCGTGCGGAGGTGGCGTAGGTGCTCTTCGCGGGACGCGCTGGCGACGAGGATATCGTCCAGGTAGACGTAGACAAAATCCAAGTCGCGCAGGACGCTGTCCATCAGTCGCTGGAACGCCTGAGCCGCATTCTTCAGACCGAAGGGCATGCGCAGGAACTCGAAGAGTCCGAATGGCGTGATGACCGCCATCTTCGGGACGTCCTCCGGCCTGACGGGGACCTGATGGTAGCCGCGTATGAGGTCCACCTTCGAGAAGAAGGACCTGCCTGCCAAACGGGCGGAAAAGTCCTGAATGTGGGGGACGGGGTAGCGGTCGGGAGTCGTGGCGTCATTGAGACGGCGATAGTCCCCGCACGGTCGCCATCCCCCGCCGGGCTTCGGCACGATGTGCAGCGGCGACGCCCAAGCGCTCTCTGAACGCCGAACGATGCCGAGTCGCTCCAGGGTAGCGAACGCCGCTTTTGCCACCGCCAGCTTCGTCGGCTCGAGGCGGCGTGCCCGGGCGTAGACCGGTGGCCCGACGGTGGGGATGTGATGGGCCACCCCGTGCTTGACGGCCCCCGCCGAGAAGGTGGGCCGCGTGAGGGCCGGGAAGCCGGCGAGGAGGCGGGTGAATGCGTCCGCTGCCGGAAGCGTACAGACCAACGTGGCCGGAACCGAACCGTTCGGCAAGCCGCTTGGCAAGCCGCTCGTTGAGCTGGGCAACGCACAAGCGAGCGAGCTGAACGTCTCGGCCTGGACAAGACGTCTGCGCTTGACGTCGACCAGGAGCCCATTAGCGCACAGGAAGTCCGCGCCAAGCAGTGCCATGGGCACGTCGGCGGTGATGAACGTCCATCGGAAAACCTGCCCTCCGAACCGCAGAGAGAGGCAGCGTTTTCCGTACGTATGGATGGGCGTCCCGTTCGCGGCAAGCAGCGCGGGGCCCCCACCCGCGGTGTGCTTGTCTGACGTGCCGGCGGGAACGACACTCACCTGCGCCCCCGTGTCGCACAGGTAACGGCGCCCGGAGAAGGTGTCCGTTATGAACAGCAGGCTGCTCGAACGGCCGGCGCTCATCGCCACTATTGAGCGCCGGCCCGGGCGTTTCCCGACCTGTTGAAGGAGCATGGCGGATGACACTGCCGAGCTTCGTGGCCGAACTTGGCGTGGAACCAGCACCAGGTGGTGGAGCTGGAGGAGCGCGGCTGGCTCCGCCAGCCCGGTGGAGTTGGCGGATTTCCCCGCGGTGGCGGTTTTCGCCGTGGCGGTGGGCGGGGCGTGGCGGCGGTCACGAGGTGCGTATCAGCATGCTGCGTATGCTGTATAAGCTGATGCTGTGGAACAGCAGCACCAGCAGCATCAGCAGCATCAGCCGCGAGGGCCGTGACGGCCACGCCGACTCTTGCCCACGTGTCCGAAGCGGCGAAGTACCTGTCCGCCTCGGCTGCCAATGCTCGGGGTTCCGTTAGCCCGGTCCCGGCCAACGCGAGGCGAACCTGCGCTGGAAGTTGGCGACGGAAAAGCGCCCGGAATAGAGAACCGGGGGCTTCGTCGCCCAACAGTGACAGCATATGGTCCATTCGGACCGAGGGGCGCGTGTCACCGAGCTCGGGGAGATCCAGGAGGCGGTCGGCCCGTGCGTCGTCCATGAGGCCGAACGTGGCTAGGAGTAGCCGCTTGAGTGCCCCGTAGTTGTGGCCGTCCGGTGGGTGGCGAAGGACGGACACAACTCGAGCGGCCGTGCCGGGCCCGAGGGAGGCGACGACGTGGCAATAGCGCGTGTCATCGCCGGTGAGGCGCCGAAGCTGAAATTGGGCTTCGGCCTGGACGAACCAGACTTCGGCCTGAGCCTCCCAAAATTCGGGAAGTTTGATGAAGTTGGCCATGGCAATGGCGTCGCGTGTGGAAGGATCGCTCCGGCAGATCCAACGTCGAGGGGGTCACCAGTAAAGCGCGGCGTTACGCACGCTGCTTGCGAGCAAGGAGGAAGCGGACAAGCGGTAACTTATAAGCGTCTTTATTTCAGGAGCTCACTGTAACACTGGCGCGCTCCGGGCTGCGCGCCCGGTGTATATCATGAGGCCACGCCTAACCCTCAGGCGTGGCCACCGCCCACTTGGTGCGCGGAATGATGTCACCACGCCAGTGGGCTTTTGTGTCCGCCACAATGTAATAATAATAATAATAATAATAATAATAATAACTAGAACGGCACTCAGTAGAGAGCATACCTCCGCCAGGTGAACAGTTTACGTTTTGTATCATAGAGTAGACCAGAAAATCACAACACAGAATCACATTTCATCAAAATCATCCATCCACAACTTTTTGAGATTTTTTTTTTTTGTATACAAGATTGAGGCTCGTGTAAGACCTAACATTGATCACAAAAAGACAAACTGACACACAAAGCATATGATTAAGGGAGCGGAAAACAAGATGGAGAGCAGGGACATCGGGAGATCCGTGGGAGGGAGAGGGCTTGGGGGGAGGAGGCGTGGGAAGGGGGAGGGGGGTGGGAGAGGTAAAAAAAACACATGGATACTGCTAGGACTTCTAGGAAAGAAGTCGGAATTTCAGAAAAGTGGATCTGTGGTGAATTACCGGGGGTAGAAAAGTTCAAAGTTTTGGATGGGGGAAGAAAAGAGATGGTGAACAGCTGTTTTAAAGACTTGGCGGGGAGAGTGGGATTGAAGAGAATGAGGGAGTTTGTTCCAGAGGTGGGAGAAAAAAGAAATGAAAGAGTGAAGGTGAATAGAGAGTCTTGATTTTGGCAATTTCACCATCAGAGGGTTGCTGGCAGATCTTCTGCGACCTGTAGGAATATTAGGGGGACAGAACCCAGACAGAGCTGGGGGAGCAAGGCCGGAGAGGAGTCGGTGGAAGACAGAAAGACCACCAATCTGCCTGCGGTGAGTGAGTGATGGGCCCTCGGAGTTAGCTTCATCGTGGGAGATTCCAATGATTCTGAAAGCTTTGGTTTCAAGAGCATGAAGCCAAGCTCGGTGGGAGGCAGGATCACCAGCCCAGAGGGGAGAACAGTATTCCATTGAGCTGCGGATGAAAGCCTTGTATATGGTGAGGAGCTCAGGTGTGCCAAGGAAGGACTTCGCACGACGGAGGATGCCCAGTCGGTGACTGGCTTTGGAGGCCAGCTTGGAAATGTAGTTTTCCCAAGAAAGATCATGGCAGAAAGTGAGACCCAAAAGCTTGAGTGACAGAACTTATTGGAGAGGATTGTTGAGAAAGTAGATGGGAGGGTTGTCCAGTCGGTCTTTTCGGAGAGACATAGTGAGAGTGTGAGATTTGTCAAGATTGAAAGACATGTTCCACTTGTTTGACCCAGTCTGTGATTTTGTCGAGGTCTGCCCTGGTTTTTTTTCCTGATTTTGTCCAGATACATATACTGATATGTATGGTTTTTGGCCCTATGTCTCAATGTTGAAGATTCACTAAAAAAAAAATACTTCTCATATCCGAATCCATATTCAGATCTTCACCAAAATCGAATCGATTATACGTGAAACACACCCAACCTATCCACCACGTTTCGTCCAAATCCATCCACAACTTTTTGAGATATCCTGCTATGCATCGTTTATGGCCCTATCTCCCAATGGTGAAGAATCACTTAAAAATTCTAATTTCTAATTCAAATTCAAATTCAAATAAAAAATAATTTTATTTGAAGAAGAAGAAGCCGTTTTCGTCGCATATAAACATTGCGAAAATATGGCGCAAACATAGCAACATAACCAAATAAGTTTGCTCTATTATAATAAGATTATTTATAATAATACTTGGCGACAATGCGACAAATAATAAAACATGACAACAAACATAGCAACATAACCAAATGAGTTTGCTCTATTATAATAAGATTATTTATAATAATACTAATAATAATAATACTAATCTATCTATAATTCCAGTAATCTCTGTGTGTGTGTGTGTGTGTCTGTCTGTGTGTTTGTCTGTGACCGCTGTTTCTCGACAACCACGGGTCCGATATACTTGAAACTTGCCAGGTATATTGCTGGGGACCCGAGGATGTGCCTTTTCAAGGTTTCATATTAATCGGACAATTACTTACCGAGCGATGTCCAAAAAACGCTTCAACCAATCAGAGAGCAGCGAACTAGCGCGTGTGCCGAACGTGGCGGACACACTCTGCCTCGGATGGCACATTTGAGAGCGTATTCATTTATTTCACGTTTGCAAACTATGTTGGCGCTATGTTGGCGTTAAACGATGTTTTAAAACTAATAAAAACGAATTTGCGATTCATTCGCTTTCCTGCGCGTTTGTGTACGCGATGGCGATTTCTTTACCAAACTCCGGAAGCCGTTCGCTTTGGACCGAACCATTTCATGTAAATAGAGGGGGGGGTTCTGTGGTCGTTGCGAATGGACCAAACCATTCATGTAAATAGAGGGGGGGGATTGTCACTGTACTCGCAAGCCGTTCGCCGTTCGCTTTGGCGTTGCGAATGGACCAAACCATTTCATGTAAATAGAGGGGGGGGATATAATTTTAGATAGATATATAGTACGGGCATATATATAGTACGGGCATGCCCTAGTAATAATAATAATAATAATAATGTAATGTAGTAATGTAATGTAAGTACGGTAATGTAATAATAATATAAGTAATGTGTACATACTAAATATAATCTTACTATAATTCACCAAATGTCCGTCTATCTGTTCGAAGGTACCGTAAAAACTGCTGAACCGATCGCAAAGATATTTTGGGTGGATAATCCTGGGATGTCCAGGAGTAAAATAGGCTATTTAGTTTCCCCAATTTCAGCTTTAGTCTCCAGCATTCTCAGGTTTGGACTCCCGCATAACATTTGCGTTCGCATGACGTTCATTGTTCTCATTGTGACGATGTTGTTTTCCCGGGTGCACGCACAAACGGCTGCACCGATCGCTGCACAGCTGCACCGATTGAACTCGGACAACAACTTTCTTACATACTTACAATCCCACGAACCTTGAACCTTGAACGAATCCTTTAACTTACAATCCCACGAGATATGCGGAAAGGACGACCCAAAACCAATATAAACATCATTAAACATCATTCATATATAAACATCATTAAAAGTAAATAATGAACTTCGCCAAAGTTCAAATGACATTTAATCTCAACATGAGAGAATTCCACATACGGTAGCTATTTGGGCGGTGAATATGCTAACAGATCACTGTCTCCATCGATCTTGCCAAGGCCGTAACAGCTATCGGCTCAATATCCTTTTAACTGTTGATTTGGAAGTTTTTACAATGAAGGAAACATTAACAATGTTGTTAAAAGTTTATTTTGTGATTAATTGGAGTTATGTTGTTTGGAATGAAAAAAGAGACATCGAGTTCAAGTGAATGACGACATGCCGTGATGGTTTCTGCTTTCTGAATGTGAACTTCGCGGATCGCCATATGCAGATTCGCCAAGGTCCCATGATTGATGTTAATATACGTGAACGTACCCGTTTGTTTGCGAACGGGTACCTTTTCCATGGACGTCCTTCACGAACTTGCTGTCCAGGTCTGACGTGCGACTGAAGATGCTACAGGAATGTGTAATTTATTGGTTTCATGCTTTAGCATTCGCCGTTTCTGTATTGCCTGTTTGCTTCTGGCCTCCCACCCGTGCAAAGCACGGGTATCTCCCTTGTAATAATAATAATAGAGACATAGAGAGGCAGACATCATATAGAGAGGCACAGTAGGCCTAATGCATCAGCGGCAGCCACGCCCACAGAAATGATGCAACCAGCAGCCGGGTGGTATATTATTTATTATATTTATTATATTATTATTACCTCCGCCACCGAAGGTGGATGGAGGTTATGTTTTCACCCCTGTATGTCCGTTTTTCTGTCCGTTTGTCTGTCTGTTTGTGAACAAAGTATCTCAAAACTAAATTTGGCAGAGCTGTAACGTATGTGACAAGGACGAAGTGATTAGATTTTGATGAAGATCCGTATTCGGATACGGCTACGAGAATTTTTTAGTGAATCTTCACCATTGAGAGACAGGGCCAAAAACCATACATATCAGTATATGTATCTGGACAAAATCAGGAAAAAAAACCAGGGCAGCCCTGGACAAAATCACAGACTGGTCAAACAAGTGGAACATGTCTTTCAATCCTGACAAATCTCACACTCTTACTACGTCTCTCCGAAAAGACCGACTGGACAACCCTCCCATCAACTTTCTCAACAATCCTCTCCAATAAGTTCTGTCACTCAAGCTTTTGGGTCTCACTATCTGCCATGATCTTTCCTGGGAAAACCACATTTCCAAGCTGGCCTCCAAAGCCAGTCACCGACTGGGCATCCTCCGTCGTGTGAAGTCCTTCCTTGGCACACCTGAGCTCCTCACCACATACCTGGCTTTCATCCACAGCTCAATGGAATACTGTTCTCCCCTCTGGGCTGGTGATCCTGCCTCCCACCTAGCTCGGCTTCATGCTCTTGAAACCAAAGCTTTCAGAATCATTGGAATCTCCCACGATGAAGCTAACTCCGAGGGCCTTTCACTCACTTACCGCAGGCAGGTTGGTGGTCTTTCTGTCTTCTACCGACTCCTCTCCAGCCTTGCTCCCCGAGCTCTGTCTGTGCTCTGTCCCACAAATATTCCTGCAGGTCGCACAAGATCTGCCAGCAACCCTCTTCTGGTGAAATTGCCAAAATCAAGACTCTCTATTCACCTTCACTCTTTCGTTACTTTTTTCTCTCACCTCTGGAACAAACTCCCTCATTCTCTTCAATCCCACACCTCCCTTCAGGTCTTTAAAACAGCTGTTCACCACCATCTCTTATCTTCCCCCATCCAAAACTTTGAACTTTTGTACCCCCGTTAATTCACCACAGATCAACTTTTCTGAAATTCCGATTTATTTCCTAGAAGTCCTAGCAGTGTCCATGTGTTTTTTTACCTCTCCCATCCCCTCCCCCTTCCCATGGCTCCCTCCCCCCCCCAAGCCCTCTCCCTCCCACAGATCTCCCGATGTCCCTGCTTTCCATCTTGTTTTCTGCTCCCTTTATCATGTTTTATGTTTTATGTGCCAGTTTGTCTTTTTGTGATCGATGTTAGATCTTACACGAGCCTCGATCTTGTAATAAAATAATAATTAATGTCTAACCTGAATAATCTATCTATAATTCCAGTAATCTCTGTGTGTTTGTTTGTTTGTACGTTTGTACGTTTGTTTGTCTGTGACCGCTGTTTCTCGACAACCACGGGTCCGATATACTTTAAACTTGCCAGGTATATTGCTGGGGACCCGAGGATGTGCCTTTTCAAGGTTTGAAATTAATCGGACAAGTACTTACCGAGCTATGGCGATTTAGCCGTTCGCCGTTCGCTTTGGCGTTGCGAATGGACCAAACCATTGCATGTAAATAGAGGGGGGGGGTTCTGTGGTCGTTGCGAATGGACCAAACCATTCATGTAAATAGAGGGGGGGGGGGGGTTCTGTGGTCGTTACTGCCACGTGGTTTCAAAGTTTTTTTTTGTTGTTGTTGTTTGCACGCATGTTTTTTTGCACCCACGTACGGGCACGCCCTAGGATGTTTACACACACACACCCCTACACAAATTTTTTTTTTTTTTTTTTTTGGCAAGGAACGGGCACCCACGTACGGGCACGTCCTAGCTTATATATAGTACGGGCATGCCCTAGTATTAATAATCTTACTATAATTCACCAAATGCACGTCTGTCTGTCCGTCTGTCTGTCCATCCGTTCCCAGGTACCGCAAAAACGGCTGAAACGATCGCAACGATATTTTGGGTGGGTAATCCTGGGACCCCAGGAGTAAAATAGGCCATATTGTTTTTCCAATTTCAGGTTTCGTCTCCAGCCTAACGTTATTTTCCCACACCTCTGGATACGCTTCTTTTTCTTTCGACCTTACTGGTTGTGACGTGAAACGCAATCGGTGGATAACTCATGACACCCAGGAACATATCGTGCTTGCCGACTCCGTTCACATCACTTCGGGGTACACTTGACGTTTTACCTCTGGGTACACTTGACATTTTACCTCTGGGTACACTGACACTATATCGTAAGCATTATTCATATCCACGAAACGCCTCCACATTACCTCAGCGTAATTCAAACTGTAAACACAGCGAATATTGGGGAGTCTATTGATCGTGTTCAAGCGATGACACTACATCGTAAGCCTTATTCATATATCATATTCATCACTATAATAGAGAAAACGTATGTGGTTATGTCGTTATGTATGTTTGTTTATATGTGAGGCCAACGTCTTCTTCTTCTTCAAATAAAATTAACACCCTCTTAATTAACCTTATTAATTACGTTTAGACTGCTGAGACCCCTCAGACCTTTGATGACCCCTTAATTACCCTAATACTCTTAAGACCACCAAGACCCCTGAAGACACAAAATACCCTTAAAGACCCTGAAGACCCTGAAGACCCAAAACACCCCAAAGACCAAAAATACTCTTGAAGGCCTAGCCTCTCAAAAAGACCCTCAAAACCCAAATGGCCCAGAAGAACTAAAATACCCAAAAGACCCTGAAGACCCAAAAGACCCTGAAGACCCAAAACACCCCGAAGACCCAAAACACCCGGAAGACCCAAAACACCCAGAAGACTCAAAAGACCCAGAAGATCCAACATACCCAAAATACCCCTAAGACCCAAAATACCCTGAAGACCCAACACACCCTGAAGACTACAAAGACCCTTAAATACCCTGAAGATCCAAAAGACCCCGAAGACCCAAAAGACCCCGAAGAACCAAAACACCCGGAAGACCCAAAAGACGTTGATGACCCAAAAGACCATGAAGACACAAAATGCCCTGAAGACCCAAAACACTCAGCAGACCACAAAGTCCCTTAAAGACCATGAAGAGCCAAAATACCCTGAAAACCCCAAAGACCCCGAAGACACAAAACACCCCAAAGACCCAAAATACCCCATGCTCTGTGCGTGTCTACATAATGAATTAGTTTAGGAAAAAAATAATGATGACGTCATCGGTCACGTGGTTCGGCCGCCATATTTGTTTTAACACAAAAGCCTTAAAAAACCACTGAAAATACATCCTGGCGAGGGTTTGCAATCGCTGATTGCTCTTTTTCTTGTAATAATAATATGAAGAAAATAATATGAATATCACTCAACATATTTAAAATTCCTGCCCGAACTACTGATGAAAATGCTATGGCAAACTAATCGTATAATCCTTACCAAGAATTGCTGTAGCAGCACCGATGCTCTGTAACAGAGTATGTATGGTACATCAGGACTAGAATTCATCCAAAAAATATATAAAAATAGCATTACTGTGCCCCATTTACCGGATTATTGTGCCCCATTCATATATGAGGGTAATTCAATAAATAAAGTGAATTTTCCTGTCACATAGTGCATGGGTGAATATGATTATATTGTGTGCAATATTGCAGGGGCAATTGCATGTGATTTGTAAACCACATGGTACTATACTGGCCTTCCCCATGCGTGACGTGAAGGCTTGTGCTGTAAAGATGGCTGCCCCGCCACAAGAGTACACCTTAACATCGGTCATCAGGTTTTTCACTTTCAAACAGTCAAGCTGTCAAACAATGTGATGTTGTCAGGAGAATGACTGCCGAATATGGAAGGAACTGTATTTCACATAAAAAGTGCGTACTACGAATAGTGTGAATGGTTACACCAAAAGAAAGACAAGATGGACATTGGACACGTCGTCTGTAGCAGCAACGCCCTGACCGTGTCCACCACACACACTCGTTGATCCATTTTCCAAACCTTTCACGTGATGTTTTCACTTTCTTTCACAACATATAGTTTGTACTATAATGCGCAATCATTCTGAGAATGTTTGACACCTTCATTAAGCAGGAACCTGATGCCCTCTCATTCCCCTGTTGTCGTACACTATTGTAGTGGGGCAGCCATTTTTACAGAATGATTTTAACACGACAAGTGAATAATTCGGGTAGTGAGGGATCAAAAAATGACTCCCACTTACCCTGCAATGTCGCACATACATGGGATTCACACATGCACTAATCGTCTAATAGTGACAGTCCCACTACCAACTGGTATGGTTGCCCGAGAGGAAAATCGACTTTATTTATTGACTTACCCTCATATATTTTTTCATATCCCACGTATACTCCCACCCTCTCCTTCCTGCTTCTTAATAGAATACTGATGAAATCCCTGAAAACCACTGCATGTCTTCTTAAGATAACCTCACTCTTGGTCATGTCCAGTAATGGGGTTCATTCATTATCTCTGGGAGGAAAACCCCATGTGCACAACAACCAGAAATTCAAGCGGGCACTGGAAGCACGCCAATGCTGCCATTTCCCTCGAACTCTCCAACACAAACTCTCCAACACAATGTTACAGTTAAAGAACTTTAATTTATTTTAGAAATATCAAAGTCAACAGTAAAATTGTAATGTCTGTATGACGTCCTTCAAAAATCAGAACTAATCACAGTCGACAAGGCTTATGACAACAGCTCAATGGAGTACCACTCTCCCCTAAGAGTTGACAATGTAGTCCTGCTCTCTCCTAAGGGTTGGTGCTCCAGCATCACGTTTGTCTCTCCTGGAATGGAAAACTCAACATTATTGTCATCTCCCACAATAAGACCAAAGTTCAAGTCGCAAACACGTCAGCAGTTTGCAAGTCGCAAACTCTAAAATCGCAAACAGGTCGGCGGCCTCTTTTTTAACCACATCCTCTCTGGTCTGGCTCCTTCTGTTCTCTCAGCCCCCAACCCTGACCATCAACTTCAGGATGGATGAATTCTACCTGTCACCCTTCACCCTCCAGGGGAAACTAACTCTCAAAATCCAGGCTTACTGCACATCTCAACTTTATATGAAATATATATTCTCCTGAGGCTGGTCTATCTCACTCTTCCCTCCAGGGCGTCAAGCAAGAGCTGCACCACCATCTCCTATTACCCCAATCCTTTTCTGTCCACAATCTTTTTATTAGTCTCGCCCCAAAGAGAATGTGAGAATATTGCAATGCCCGTGTGTGTGTGTGTGTGTGTGTGTGTGTGTGTGTGTGTATATATATGTTTGTGTGTCTATGTGTGTGTATGTTTGTGTGTCTATGTGTGTGTATGTTTGTGTGTCTATGTGTGTGTGTATGTTTGTGTGTCTATGTGCGTGTGTGTTTGTGTGTGTGTGTGTGTGTCTATTTGTGTGTGTATGTTTGTGTGTCTATATGTGTGTATGTTTGTGTGTCTATGTGTGTGTGTATGTTTGTGTGTCTATGTGTGTGTGTATGTTTGTGTATCTATGTGCGTGTGTCTATCTGTCTGCATGTTTGTGTGCGTGTGTCTATCTGTCTGTGTGTGTGTGTGTATCTGTGTGTGTGTGTGTGTGTGTGTGTGTGTGTGTGTGTGTGTGTGTGTGTGTGTGTGTGTGTGTGTGTGTGTGTGTGTGTGTGTACGCATCTACAGTGCATTCAGAAAGTATTCAGACCCATTCACTTTTTCACATTTTGTTATGTTGCAGCCTTATGTTGCAGCCTTATGCTGAAATCGTTTAAATTCATTTTTCCCCTCATCAATCTACACTCAATACCCCATAATGATAAAGAGAAAACAGGATTTTAGAAAGTTTTGCAAATTTATTAAAAAGAAAAAACTGAAATATCACATTGGCATAAGTATTCATACCCTTTGCTATGACATTTGAAATGTAGCTTCGGTGCCTCCCATTCCTCTTGATCATCTTTGAGATGTTTCTGCACCTTGATTGGATTCCACCGGTGGTAAATTCAATTGATTGGACATGAAAGCCCACAGAATCTTGTTTCTCACAGTCTGAGAGTCCTTTCGATGCTTTTTTGCAAACTCCAAGCGGGCTTTCATGTGTCTTTCACTGAGGAGAGGCTTCCGTCTGGCGACTCTGCCATAAAGTCCAGATCGGTGGAGTGTTGCAGTGATGGTTGTCCTTCTGGAAGTTTCTCCCATCTCCACACAGGATCTCTGGAGCTCAGCCAGAGTGACCATCGGGTTCTTGGTCACCTCTCTTACCAAGGCCCTTCTCCCCCGATTGCTCAGTTTGGCCGGGCGGCCCCAGCTCTAGGAAGAGTCCTGGTTGTTCCAAACTTCTTCCATTTAAGAATTGTGGAGGCCACTGTGCTCTTGGGAACCTTCAATGCAGCAGAATTTTTTTTTGTAGGCTTCTCCACATCTGTGCCTCGACACAATCCTGTCTCTGAGCTCTGCAGGCAGTTCCTTCGACATCATGGCTTGGTTTTTGCTCTGATATACATTGTCAGCTGTGAGACCTTATATAGACAGGTGTGTGCCTTTCCAAATCATGTCCAATCAATTGAATTTACCACAGGTGGACTCCAATCAAGGTGTGGAAACATCTCAAATATGATCAAGGGAAATGGGAGGCACCTGAGCTCAATTTCAAGTGTCATAGCAAAGGGTCTGAATACTTATGAAAATGTGATATTTCAGTTTTTTATTATTAGTAAATTTGCAAAACTTTCTAAAATCCTGTTTTCTCTTTGTCATTATGGGGTGTTGAGTGTAGATTGATGAGGGAAAAAATGAATATAAACGATTTCAGCATAAGGCTGCAACATAATAAAATATAAAAAAAGTGAAGGGGTCTGAATACTTTCTGAATGCACTGTATATATTTTAGCTTTAAAAATGGTTTATCTACAACCGCTTGTCCTAACGATATGAAACATTAAACATACAGTCACGTGAAAAAGTAAGTACACCCCATGGAAAGTTTTGACTTTTTCAACATATTTCAACATGCAGCTATTTGATCTTCATTTCAACAATATTGATAGATAAAGGTGATATAATACAACAATTATCATGAAACATTTACATTTTGTAGTCCATTGTATAATTTAAATAAACATAAATGCAAATTTCGCATGTGGAAAAAGTAAGTACACCCTTGGCTCTAATAGGTGGTGTTGCCCCCTTTGGCAGAAACAACCTCAAGTAGGCGTTTCTTATAACTGTCTACCAGTCTCTGACATCGACTGGGAGAAATTTTTGTCCACTCCTCCATGCAGTATTCTTTCAGCTGTGCGATGTTTGAGGGGTTTCTTGCATCCACAGCTCGTTTCAAATCCCCCCACAACATCTCGATGGGATTTAGATCCGGGGTTTGACTTGGCCATTCCAGAACCCTCCATTTCTTTCTTTTCAGCCATTCCTTGGTGGATTTACTGGTATGTTTAGGGTCATTGTCATGTTGCAAGGTCCACCTTCGGTTGAGCTTCAACTTTCAGACAGATGGCTTCACATTATCCTCAAGCACCCTCTGGTACAATGAAGAATTCATAGTGGATTCTATGATGGTGAGCTGCCCAGGCCCTGACGCAGCAAAGCTGCCCCGAACCATAATATTTCCACCACCATGCTTTACAGTTGGTATCAGGTTCTTGTGGTCAAATGCTGTCTTTGGTTTTCGCCAAACATGTCTTCTGGTACAGTGGCCAAATAGCTCTACCTTTGACTCATCTGTCCAGAGCACATTGTTCCAGAATGGTGGTCTTTGCCTAGGTGTTCATTGGCAAACTTTAGTTTTGCCCTGATGCTCTTTCTGGACAGCAAAGGTTTCCTCCTGGCGCACCTCCCATGTCGATCAAATTTGTGCAGCCTCTTTTTAATGGTAGACTCGTTCACTTTGACATCAACAGTGGCAAGAGCTACCTGTAGGTCCCGTGATGACATTCTGGGGTTCTTTGAGACCTCTTTCAGCATCTTGCGGTCTGCTCTCGGGCTGCACTTGCTGGGGCGGCCTGGCCTGAACAAGTTGGCAGTTGTTTGGAATCTTCTCCACTTGTAGATGATCTTCCGGACAGTCGAATGATTGATTTCAAATTGTTTGGAGATCTTTTTAAATCCCTTCCCAGACTCGTAGGCATCTATAACCTTCTTTCTGAAGGCCTCAGAGAGCTCTTTTGATCTCGGCATGGTGATGCCGCACACTTCAACAACAAAGAGAAAACCAAACTAAATGTCTGAGGTTTAAATAAGACAGGTTCCTCCAAGCTTCTAATTTTATGTATTTGAAGTAGTGATAAATGTCGGGGTGTACTTACTTTTTCCACATGCGAAATTTGCATTTATGTTTATTTAAATTATACAATGGACTACAAAATGTAAATGTTTCATGATATTTGTTATATTATATCACCTTTATCTGTCGATATTGTTGAAATGAAGATCAAATAGCTGTATGTTGAAATATGTTGAAAAAGTCAAAACTTTACTTTACATGGATCGATACTTACTTTTTCACATGACTGTAGGAGGGACTCCCCATAGATAATATTTTATTGCTAAGTCTGACATCACAGGTCACATGGTATGACAGCCATATTGTATTAGAGGAAAGGAATTGGACATCATTTTCTCCAAAAATGCTCAAATAAAAAATTGAAACATGGCATATGTCATCAACTCCCAATGGCGTATATAGATAGGGTGATAGTGATAATGATGATGTCATGTGTGAAATGGTATTACAGCCATAATTTGATGAATTGAAATTGTTATCGAAAAGTGATTTTCTCTGAAACCACTTGTCCAATCGATGCAAAACTTTAAACATAGGAGTGCCCCCTCACCAACCCCCACTCATGGAGAATATTGTATTGCTAACTGTGACATCATAGGTTACATGGCATGGCAGCCATATTGGATTAAAGGAAAAAAATGGACATTATTTTTTCCGAAACCGCTTCACAAAAAAAATAGAAACTTGGCAGATGTCATCAACTCCCAATGGCGTATATAGATAGGGTGATAGTGATAATGATGATGCCATGGGTGAAATGGTATTCCAGCCATAATTTGATGAATTTAAATTGTTATCAAAAAGTGGTTTTCTCTGAAATGACTTGTCCAATCGATGCAAAACTTTAAACATAGGAGTGCCCCCTCACCCTCCCCGACTCATGGAGAACATTGTATTGCTAACTGTGACGTCATAGGTTACATGGCATGGCAGCCATATTGGGTTAAAGGGAAAAAATGCACATTATTTTCTCCGAAACCACTCAACAAAAAAAAATGAAACTTGGCAGAGGTCATCAACACCCATGGGGTATAAAGGGTGACAACGATGACATCATTGGTCGGGTGAAGTGGTATTCTATCCATAATTGGTTGAATTGAAATCTCTATCCGAAAAATCTGAAACTTCATATGTACGATCCGATGTGAGTGAAGAATTCATTTAATGATGACATTGTTCAGATGTTCAGATGACATGCACTTTTTGGTCAGAATGAATGCATGAGGTGAGACTTGAGGTCAGAATTATGATTAATTATTATTTTATTTTTATTATCATTTAAAAAAGCTTTATTGTATTGATATTTATATGACTTTCTAAAGTTGCTTTAGTTAATATATGTATTGGCCTGTCACTTCTTGTTTTGTTTTTTTTCCTCATTATTTTCACTTTTGTCCCAGTTCCACTCCTTTTGACTTTTAAGCCCAGACCCTCCCTATCAAAATCAGTTATTCTCATCTCCCCACCCCACACCCCACCCGTGCTCTCTAGCATCTGATCCCGCTTTGATGCACAAACCTCTAACTCACTCCCACCCCATATTCGCCCCTATTTTCTCTCACCGTTTTGCTCCGACGAAGCATTAACACCCAAATTATCAGCTTCTCCTTACTTCCCATGGGGATCAATATGACTCAATCAACGTCCTGTTTATTTCATCCATTATTCTACCTCTCCACCAATGCAGATCAATACTAACGTTCATGAGCAAGACTTGAGCAAGATTCTTCATTCTCCACCAATAAGTCAAATCACTCATTGAATGCAATATATTCCCAGTTGTGTGAGCCAGGAAGCATAACTTTTGGGAAATGTTTACAATGTACCTTGTAGCTTGCATATGCCTGGGAGATTTCTGGGGGCAAAAGTTAAAAAAGACACCATGGATACATTTTTCTGTCTGAAAATGGAGACTTAATGGAATAAAGAAGCATCACAAGAAAGACATTTCTACTTTTATCAGTGACAGAGAAAGTATTACAGTATGACAAATGTTGAGTAGGAAGAAGATGTTGGATAATGTGAGATATCTGTGATTTGAGGTAATATCATCACTAACTTACTCATTAAAAGATTTTGTACATACCGCTATATACTACTCTTTTGAAAGGTAATGCTTGAACATTATTACCTTCGCCACCGAAGGTGGACGGAGGCTATGTTTCACCCCTGTATGTCTATCTGTCTGTGAACAGGATGTCACCAAACGTTATGGACAGATTCGGTCGAAATTTGCTGGACAATTGAAATTGTGTTGAAATTTGAATTGAAATTGAGGAAATTGGCTTTGTGACAAGGACAAATTCTTTCGATTTTGGCGAAGGGTCCAAATCCGAATACGATTAATTTTCATTGATTCTTTACAATTGAGAAATAGGGCAAAATCAATGTACAGTTGTGGCCAAAAATATTGGAACCCTTGCACTTTTTTCAAATAACTCGCAATTTTCTCTAAAAATAAGTTGAAATTGACAAAAGTATTTGGTCTCCACAATTCCTTATTTCACTGATCACTGTTGATATTACAGAACCTTTGTTTTTGATTGAGAACGTAATATATCCTTTTAAATCAGAAAATAAAAAGAAATAGCATTGACAAAATTATTGACACCCTAGACTTAATATTTCGTCGAACGACCTTTGGCCAAAATAACTGCAGTCAAGCGGCGCTTCCTATAGCCATGAATGAGATGAGATTCCTGCACCTCTCCACTGGCAGTTTGGCCCCCTCTTCTTGTGCAAACTGCTCCAGTTCTCAAAGATTTGAAGGGTGCCTTCTCCCAACTGCTGTTTTCAGATCTCCCCACAGGTTGTCAATGGGATTTAGATCTGGACTCAATGCTGGCCACTTCAGAACAGTCCTGCGTTTTGTCTTAAACCATTCCTGGGTGATTTTTGAAGTGTGTTTGGGGTCATTGACCTGCTGCAAGACCCATGGCCTTCGACGGAGACCCAGCTTTCTGACACTGGGTTGAACATTGCGCTCCAAAATGCCTTGATAATCTCCTGATTTCATGATGCCATGCACACATTCAAGGCACCCGGTGCCAGAGGCAGCACAGCAACCCCAAAACATCACTGAACCTCCTCCATGTTTGACTAGGGAAGGTGTTCTTTTCTTTGAAGGCTTCATTTTGCTTTCTGTAAACATAGAGATGATGTGCTTTAACAAAAGGCTCTAATTTTTTGGTATCCAATTTGGTATCCATGGAAATCTCCATGCATGGCTGGTGGACTTCCTCTCTCGTCATGGTCAACGTGTGGCCCTGAATGGGTTTCTCTCATCTCCTCTTCCTGTTCAGGCTGGAGTTCCCCAAGGCAGTGTTCTGGGCCCTGTGCTTTTTCTGGTCTTCATCAATGATCTCTCTGACTCTCTTGAAAATCCTCTCTATCTCTTTGCTGATGACTCCACTCTCTGCCGCTCCATTCCTCATCCCTCAGATCGGCAGTCTGCAGCCTCCTCACTCTCTGCAGACCTGGACAAAATCACAGACTGGGCAAACAAGTAGAACATGTCTTTCAATCCTGACAAATCTCACACTCTTACGATGTCTCTCCGAAAAGACCGACTGGACAACCCTCCCATCTACTTTCTGAATAATCCTCTCCAAGAAGTTCTGTCACTCAAGCTTTTGGGTCTCACCATCTGCCATGATCTTTCCTGGGAAAACCACATTTCCAAGCTGGCCTCCAAAGCCAGTCACCGACTGGGCATCCTCCGTCGTGCGAAGTCCTTCCTTGGCACACCTGAGCTCCTCACCAGATACAAGGCTTTCGTCCGCAGCTCAATGGAATGCTGCTCTCCCCTCTGGGCTGGTGCTCCTGCCTCACACCTAGCTCGTCTTCACGCTGTTGAAACCAAAGCGTTCAGAATCATTGGAATCTCCCGCGATGACGCTATCTCCGAGGGCCTTTCACTTACTCACCGCAGGCAGGTTGGTGGTCTTTCCGTCTTCTACCGACTCCTCTCCGGCCTTGCTCCCCCAGCTCTCTCTGGGCTCTGTCCCCCAAATATTCCTGCAGGTCACACAAGATCTGCCTGCAACCCTCTTATGGTTAAACTGCCAAAATCAAGACTCTCTGCTCACCTTCACTCCTTCATTCCTCTTTTCTCCCGCCTCTGGAACAAACTTCCTCACTCTCTTCAATCCCACTCCTCCCTCCAGGTCTTTAAAACGGCTGTTCACCACCATCTCTTATCTTCCCCAATCCAAAACCTTGATCTTTTCTACCCCCGCTAATTTCACCCCAAATCCACTTTTTTGAGGTGACTTTTGTCTTCTTTCCTGGAAGTCCTTGGTGTCCTTCCGTTTTATACATATCTTGCCTCCCCCCAGGCCCTCTGCCTCACACACATCTCCCGATGTCTCTGCCCTCAAATGTTGTGTTTGTGTGCTTCCTCCCCTTCTCTCCCCATCTTGTCGACTGCTCCCCTTTTTATATACTTCGTTTGCTTGTTTGTTTGATTGATAAATGTTAGCTCTTTCACGAGCCTCGACTCTGTATACAAAAAAAAAAAAAAAAATTGTTCTCATCTGTCCACAGGACATTCTCCACAGAAGGATTTTGGCTTGTTCAGGTGTGTTTTGGCAAACTCCATTCGGGCTTTCTTATGTTTCTCTCTCAGCAGTGGGGTCTTCCTGGGTCTCCTGCCATAGAACCACCCTTTCATTGAGTTGGCAATGGATAGTTCGAGGTGAAACTGTCGTACCTTGTGTCTGAATGTCACCTTGAATCTGTTTGGCAGTTGATCGAGCTGCTTTCTCCAGAATTCGAACAATCCTTCGCTGCAATCTTCCATCAAGTTTTCTCTTGCGGCCACATCCAGGGAGGTTAGCTACAGTGCAATGGTTCCTAATAACATTGTGTACGGTGGAGACAGGAACATCAAGGTCTCTGGATATGGACTTGTAGCCTTGAGATTGTCCATGCTTTGATACAATCTTGTGTCTGAAGTCCTAAGACAATTCTTTGGTTTTCTTTTTTTTCTCTATGCTCATTGCGGTACACACAGTGACACAAACCAGCAGAATGACTCATTTTCTCTTTCAAGCTGGTTGAATGATTGATTTCTCTCACCACAGGTGGGTTTAATTCCAAAGTAAAGGAGAATCACCTGCTTGAAATCTAAATATTTCTGACAACTTCTGAAAGGTGCCAATAATATTGCCTGGGCCATTTTAAGATTTCTGTGTGGAATAAGCTAAGATTTCGTACTTTTTTCAGCTTTTTTTGTTTTGTTCCACTGCAAACCAAAGAAATACTTATGTGGATACCAAAATATTTTTGAATTTCAACAATTTCCTGAAAGAAATGGTGCATTATTTGAAAAAAGTGCAAGGGTGCCAATATTTTTGGCCACGACTGTATAGTATGATATCTCAAAAGGTTATGGATGGATTATGACAAAATTTGGTGGATAAGTTCAGTAATTGACAATAACAAGCTGATTAGGTTTTGGTTCAGGTTTGAATCCAGATCTGGCCTATCGGTGGGATACAAAACGTAAACGGTTTAGCTTGGCGGAGGTATGCTCTCTACCGGGTGCCGTTGTAGTTGACCTTGCTTTCATTCCGCTGTTGTAAAGGCACGTTTCATGTTTAGGGTCAACAAAGAGCAAAGTAATAAAGCCTGTGCTTGTTACTTGTGCTGTCAGGACGATGTATAATCCATACTGGTTTTAAGCCAGCTTGTGCATGCATGGGAGGAAGTTGCATTAAGAATGGATGTATGTTTACAAGGGCAAAGATGATACACCAGTAAAAAAAACAAAAAAAAAAACAGTTTCTTCTTCATTAACGGCCCCAATTATTTCCACCTTGTGAGGTCAGCTGGGGAAAACGATTCTGGCCCAAGCCTTTCTTGAACTGGCCGGCAAGGTCTGATGTACGAGTGGCAGGAATTTGGAATTTGTTCAGGTTGTTGGCAATAATTTTCCTCCTCTTCAGAGGATATTGTGAGATCTTTGATGTCAACCAACAATCATTCCTGGCAGACAAGTCCTCTGGTTTAATGTCCTTCCAGTGTATTAGCACATCGAAGCCTCGTCCTGCATGCGAAACACCAGGATGACCGTTTATAGCTCAGCCGACATTCAAACCCAGGCTGGACGGCTCAGAGGCAAGGGCACATACCTCTAAGCTATCCTGCCAACACATTGCCGGAAAATAAATGAACTGGCAAAATTATTGAAGGACAATGACTTTCGAATTCGAGCCATGTGTGCATGACTACATTACTCATTTAAGATTTGCCACCATATGAAATTATTTGACATTAAATTGTCATCATGTTGATCGACATGTAGTTTTCCACATTTTCTCGAAAAGGTCTTCGATATTTTCGGGTTATTGAAGCGGTACAAGCTTGGCATATCAATGAGTTGCTTTTCTCAGATGTTCAAATAGCGATTTTATAAATCCTAAAAGGAACGTGTGTAAATAACTCCATACGCAGTAAAGCAAAAACAAATAAACTGATCTTGGGTGGAGAAGTCAATGCAAAAAGTGAAACAGTGGATTTTATCCCAAATGCGGTCGGGATGGTGTAAATAAATACAAAAACGAACATTTCATTTGACATTTTCCAATGTTGACTTTAAAAAGGACAGATCGGTTCGTTATTAGCAAACTCCAAAATCTCTACATCATATTCCTTTAAAATGGATATTTCCATTACTCAAAAGCTAATGGAGGGCTTTGGATAGGCAGGACATCAAACATAAAGATCACATTAAGAGTATTGCGGATAGGAGGTTAGAGACATACAAAGGAAGGAAATAACATCAATGATGATGGATTTTCCGAGGTTATGAAGGAAGATATAGATGGACGGGTTATCGGCGACTAAACCGACATCGCTCACCGGCTTTGCTAATGGTGAGGGTGACTGACACCATGCCAGGACTAAAAACATCACCTGACAAAGGGTGGATGAGCTCCCTTCGGAAGCCAATGGTCGACCATCCAGTACGTTGATGGTGTCTCCTAGAAAACACCCAATGGAGGTAAGAAAATTCATTTTTCCGCCTGGCCTAGTTACCCCTTTCTTGCACAGTGGTGCTGTGAAGAAGTTTCCTTGTTTCATAACCAGGTGAAGGTTTTGCCAGTTTTCCTCTTCTAATTACCCTCGCCAGAGGAGAGGGTATTGCATTTCAGTCCTTTTGTTTGTCTGTTTGTTACTTGCCAGAAAAGATTCCGGCAAGTATGTTGGTTGGTTTGTCTGTCTGTCTGTTTGTCTGTTGTGCGCAGTACTACGTCTACACCGTTGCACATAGAATCGCCATACTTCACACACGTTTGTCTTGCCCTGGAATAGACTGTGCCCAATTTTTAACTCTCTCGGCCCAAAGCCTCCATTATGACGTCATAATTCGATAATTCGACAAGTACAAAACTTCATCCAATCAAGATGCAATTTCTTGAGCGCCATGTCGGCAAAACTGGTGGAGGAAAAAAAAGAATGATGACGTCATCGGTCACGTGGTTCGGCCGCCATCTTGGAAAAACCAAAAAACTTTGCACCTCCATATCTTCAAAAGTGCTGAATAGAAAAAATTGAGACATGGCTCATTGTGAAGAACTCTCCATGGGGAATAAAATATGTTGATGATGTCATAGGTGCCTCCATTATGATGTCATAATTCGACAAGTACAAAACTTCATCCGATCAAGATGCAATTTCTTGAGCACCATGTTGGCATAAACTTGTGGAAGAAAAAAAAAATTACATCATCGGTCACATGGTTCGGCCGCCATCTTGGAAAAACCGAAAAACTTTGCACCTCTATATCTCCGAAAGTGTTGAACAGAAAAAATTGAGACATGGCTCATTGGAAAGAACTCTCCATGGGGAATAACATATGTTAATGATGATGTATTAGGTCCCTCCATTATGCCGTCACAATTAGACAAGTACAAAACTTCATCCGATCAAGATGAAATTTCTTGAGCATAATCTAGGAATAAATTAGTTTAGAAAACAAATAATGATTATGTCATCGGTCACGTGGTTCGGCCGCCATATTTGTCCAAAATGGCCGATAAAAAGTACGTTCCGGCAAGTCCTCGGTCTCTCACCTATTTTTCATTTGTCTGTTTGTTTGTCCGCACAGAATAAACATGATTTTCTCTGCAACCGTTGGTCTGATTGACAGGAAATTTTCACCATAGGTGCATCTCCACCTGTATAATTTTTGTATGATAATTATGACGTCATAGATCACGTGGTTTGGCCGCCATCTTGGAAAAATCAGAAAACTTTGCACCTCTATTTCTCAGAAAGCGCTGAATAGAAAAAATTGAGACATGGCTCATTGTAAAGAACTCTCCATGGGGAATAAAATATGTTAATGATCATGTCATAGGTGCCTCCATTATGACGTCATAATTCGACAAGTACAAAACTTCATCCGATCAAGATGAAATTTCTTGAGCACCATGTCGGCATAAACTGGTGGAGAAAAAAAATAATGATGACGTCATCGGTCACGTGGTTCGGCCGCCATATATGTTTTAACACAAACCCTTAAAAAACACTGAAAATACATCCTTGCGAGGGTTTGCAATCTCTGATTGCTCTTGTTCTTGTTTTTCTCTGTATCCCTTCACATTTAGTGGCTCTCAGCCTTGTTTCGGGTTAATTTAAACTTTAACAAGTCAGGAGACGACGATGGTTCATGAGTGAGCGGTATTCAATGACAAAGGACGGACTATAACCAAAACAGACCCGCACTGGGAGTCAGGGGCCCACGTAGCAGGTGTTGGCCCCCGACATGCGGTGTACATGCCTATTTACAAAGGGCCCCAATGCTCGGCGTGCGCAGGCCGTTAAGAGCCAGCTGTACGTAATTGTGTGTGGTGCTGGCCTGGAAATGTCAAAACGAAGGTTACTGACCTTGAAATGAGATAGAAAATAATGTATAATCAGTTATGAGGTTAGTTAGCTACACAATAACGAAAATTCGGTTCGATTCCGACAACTTTGAAAATTTGACCTTTGTGACCTTCAAAGGTCAAAGATTCTGAAATTTGTTGGAACACTTGTATTTCATGATGTATGTGATAATATAAGATCATGTACCACATTTCACCCTATCAGGAAGCGAACAATGTAATAAAACCATCAAAAATCGACTTTTCTAAATTTTGTGACCTTGTGACCTTGACCTTGGGGCGAAAATGAAAAAACGAGCTCTGTGGGGCTAGACACATGACATTGGCCTAACCAAATACCAAAACCCCTGTCAGATTCCACCAACTCCCTCGGAGAAGATGTAGCTTGAACTCGATTACCCCCTAAAAAGACATCTTTTTCGGGCGTGGCTCCACCCACAATGGGCGCAATACATCCACTCTAGGCAGGACACAACTAGATCATGATATCAACCTCCCACCCAAGTTTCATCAAGATCAGATGATATCATCGGTTAGTTATGCTGTGGACAGACAGACAGACAGACACACAGACAGACAAACACACAGACAGACAGACACACAGACAGACAGACACACAGACAGACACACACCCATGACGAATACGGTGGTCACTGTTTGATAACTCGTGAACCAAAAAATTCTAGGATGTGAATCTCAGCATTTTTGGTGTCCTGCTATAAGCACTTAACACATGATGCTGTAAACCTAGGTTAAATTCCATATATTGTGCCGAGTTGTCTATCCCAGCCGAATGTCTTTCTATTATATTCAATATACATACAGTGCAGTACATAAGGTTGGTTCATCAATGAGGTTCTTGGACGTGCTCTTTCAAGAGCATCAGCATTACCAGAGCAGTTATGAGGCAGAGAATGCACTGTGCTATTTGCTATTGCTTTTCTAATGACAGTCAGGACAGTATTTTGGAATTTAGCCAGGGTACCAGCAAAAGCTCTATTTTTAATGGCCTCATTTTGAAAGATGTAACTTTCATGTGCACCGGCGAATGCAAACACACGATACACCTTAGCTGAATGGCACTCTGATTGGAAGCACACTCATTGATGCAACTTCTTGCCTGTGATTCATTCGGGTGACGGGTTTATGGTCAGTTCTAGAAATGAACTCAAAATAGCTCAAAGGAGACTACACTGGCTGTATTCTATAAGTTGTCATGCCAACCCAGGAGCCCTTAGATCACTGTTGTTTGGGCGAGATGGTGCAGAGGTAGTAGACGCATCTTTGAACTTTTTAATCCTTCCTCGATTCCTAACCCAACTATAAAGTTTCAGATTGGTGCTTTCAGACCGTGTATTGCACCACAAAGTTTTGCTATCCCTCCAATGAATGTTAAGCTGGGCGTCTAATCAGTTAGGATTACTTGGTCGACGTGAACGTTCCAATTTATTAAGGTTTACAGTTTCTAATTAAATTAAAGTTTCTGGTGTGTTTTGAGAAACATCACTGGTACCCTGACCATAAGTTTAAGTTCCTGCCATAAGGTACAGGGGACACTGCATCTGCGGTTGGTGATGCCTCCCAACAACCTGCGAAACGACCTCATCGTTTACTCCCGGCCCAATGTGCATAATTATATGATCGAGTGGTTAGGGTTAGATCACTAAAAAAATGTCCAGCTCTAAAAAATCCAACAAGCATAGTCAAAATCTAAGAAAAAACTCTAAAAAAATGCAACAAAAAATCCAACTTAACTCTTATACGAGCCTCGACTTAGTATACCAAAAATTTTTTTTAAAGCATGCATGATCAACAACATTTCATATTTGATCGTGCTCCTGCGAAACGAATTATAACTTGTTTTATTTTCCTCAATGTAAACAAAATTGTATTCCTAGATATTAAAAATGCATATGGGTACGATGGTACTGTAACCATTTGCTAATGAATCTCTCCAGGTGTTGGTTAATTATGAGAAGTTGCCAGGCAAAGAAATCCGATTGGATATTTCTCATGGCCCATTAATATCCGTGTGATGCAATTACAGTCCACGAATCGAAGGAATTGGACCGCAAAACAACTTTTCCCCCCAATTAAAATCAAATGTTTTATTTGATAGAACATCAGAGGTACATCAAGAAATTGCATTTTGAGCTTCTAAATGTCAAGGAATAACTGTGGGAAGCCATCAGATTAATACAACTGAATTGAATTTTGACACTGTGATGCAATTTCCCGGTTAGGTCCCTAGGTATTTGTCAATGACCAGTAATTCTAATAATTCGATTCGGAATTACAACTTGGAATCGAAAATGTCACGATTTACCTAGGTCGTTAAAGGAGATGGGAAACTGGTGGTGAGGTTGTGATTTTCATGGAATTCGTTAGATGCAAAAGGCAGTAATTTTCCATTAGAAAGCAACTATTCAAGAAATTACTTTAGAAAAAAGTAAGTCATTGTATGCTGCCACCTTCGTCAAATTCCAAATTAATGGCTGGATCTCCAATGGAAAAAGCAACGGAAAATGACCCAGTGTGTTCTCTACCAAGTGACTACTTTCACAATGGTGATTGATGTTCTGGAAGGTGTATGTCTGATTGTAAGGGATTCAAGAGGCAGTGGTTTTTTACAATCACTTTGTGAAGAAAGATTGGAGAGAAAGTGCGGAAGAGGTGAAGAAGTGAAGGGGGGAAGAGGTGAAGAGAGGAAGAGAGAGAAAGAGAGAGAGAGGGAGGGAGAGAGAGAGAGAGAGAGAGAGAGAGAGAGAGAGAGATAGAGAGAGAGAATGAGAGAGAGAGAGAGAGAGAGAGAGAGAGAGAGAGAGAGAGAGAGACGTTTGTGCTTTTATTATAAAAGTATCAAAACACACACGGAAAACACCACAAATTTTTACAAGAAAAGGAGGTTGTACAAGCAAAAAGATGTATATACATATATGTGGACATTGAGCTTAAGTAAAATTTACGAAAACAAACTCAACACCTCATCTGTAATAAAATCGTCGTTCACACTGCCGAAACTCAAATGGTAAAACTGCTCTAATTTTATCTGGGCCGACACTTCCTTCAAAGCAAAAGAGCACATTTTCATCTCTGACACTCAATTTCAGTCATTCCATGTCAAATCATCAAAGAATCTGCCGTCATCTCTCAGATTTTTGTAAAACTTTGGGAACCAATTGGGACCCATGAAAAACGGCAAGAACTCAAATATTTATGCTAACAGCCTCTTAATTAGTGAGATACAGACTAACGAACTTTGGACTAATTAGCGCGACGTCGCGAATTCAAATGGCCATATCTCTAAAAGTATAACACCTAGAGAGCTGGTTTTGGTGTCATTTTAAAGGTATTTTCATGCCCTATGAATTTGTCTGGGCAACATTTTCCTACCTCCAACCACAAAAAAGTTATCACAAAATATAAACTTCAATCGTGAATCCAAAAACAATGTATCCTTCAAATTTCCTCAAATTCATCCCAGATGTACCTTATGATGTCAAGAAGCTTCCACATAGGTTTTGTGATGGGCACTCCAATAGTTTCTGAGATATGAGCAATAATGTACATGTACGTATGGCATATAGGTTCGAAAATCAGCATTTGTAATGTATTATACAATCAATAAGTGAGTTCAAGTACACAGTGTTCACTAACCTGACTTAGGTTCACTAACCAGTGTCACCGATTTTCTTGGTTTTGGATTTCACATATTTATCTGCAGCAAGTCTCTTTTTTGGAATAGGTGATTCTCCAATCAATCCCAAAGACTCATTCAGTGTATTCAGTTCCATTTCAGGAGAATGAAATTCAAACTCCCCTGAACTGCCTGGTATTGGTGATTCACCTCCACCATCATTGTCCTCACTACTGCTAATAGCGCTGCTGGTCACTGGTAATGGTATTTCACTCTGAGTCTCTACCACACCTGGTTGTCTTTTTGCCAGTTTCTTACGACACTGGGTACAGATTTTCTGTGCACTTTGCAGTTTGAGGCTTGGATGAGCGGCTATGGCTTTTTGGCTAACAGCTCTCAAGCCAGACGACTTTGGTTTTTCATGAGCTCCAAAGGGATTGCAGCAGGATTTCTGCTTCAAGATGAACTTTTCCTTGGCAGTCGTCATTTTTCTGCAGCTCCTTCAGAAGTGAACTGCCAATTTCTGTTGGTGGCAGGCCTAAGCATTACACTAAGCCAACTTGGACTTTCCCTGGGGATCTTAGACTGTGAAAGTTGCATCACCTCGAATTACCCACATGGGAAATCCCAGTTGGAATTCCCCAGATGGGAATTCCCCTCAGGCCCAGTTGAAAATGAAAGTATATGATACTTCAAAGCAATTGATGGTTGTTCCCTGTGTTCCCTGTCATGGCTAGGTTAGAATGATTGTATAATACATTACAAATGCTGATTTTCGAACCTATATGCCATACGTACATGTACATTATTGCTCATATCTCAGAAACTATTGGAGTGCCCATCACAAAACCTATGTGGAAGCTTCTTGACATCATAAGGTACATCTGGGATGAATTTGAGGAAATTTGAAGGATACATTGTTTTTGGATTCACGATTGAAGTTTATATTTTGTGATAACTTTTTTGTGATTGGAGGTAGGAAAATGTTGCCCAGACAAATTTATAGGGCATGAAAATACCTTTAAAATGACACCAAAACCAGCTCTCTAGGTGTTATACTTTTAGAGATATGGCCATTTGAATTCGCGACATCGCGCTAATTAGTCCAAAGTTCGTTAACCTGTATCTCACTAATTAAGAGGCTGTTAGCAAAAATATTTGAGTTCTAGCTGTTTTTCATGGGTCCCAATTGGTTCCCAAAGTTTTACAAAAATCTGAGAGATGACGGCAGATTCTTTGATGATTTGACATGGAATGACCCATTTGATCTTCCCTGTTTTATAAATAGCAAGTTTAGCAATCCCGCACGGAAAATTCAAGAAAGGGACCGCTGTCTTGCCCTTGGTGCTCCTTTCAATACTATACACTAAAATTGGAACAGAAAAAACAAACTTAAATTTATAAAATAATTGTTGGAGAAAACAAAAATGGGGTACCAATCTCCTACATTCCACGAAAGCATGGGTCACATTTTCAGCCTCTTCACAAAAAGGACAAACATTCTGTACAGGGAGATCAAACTTATGAAGTAAGTATTGGGTGACCAGGGCCTGATGAACTAATCTCCAATTTAAGTCTCCGGTTCGACCTAAAGTTGGAGACCTATACATCTCTTTCCACACTGGAGATAGGAAAGAACTAGCCGGAATGATCTCCTCCCACCGATTTTTTAAAGGTTTTGTGAAACCCGGTATAAGCACCTCTTGGCATATCCCATAAATAACTTTTTTTCCCATCACATGAAACACACCACAACCATCTGAATTTGAGAAGACACACTGTTGTTTTTTTTTAGGTGATTTGGAGCTCAGGGAAATAGAGAGGAGAGTCCACCACATCATCTATCCCAGTCCACCCAATACTTAATTCCCTGAAAGTTTTTATCACAACTCTCAAAACTTTGTCCACCATTCTAGATGTCCGAACACCCACTTTTGATGTGAGAGAGCCAGCGGATAACCATCCATTTAAGGAAGGCTTCATCAGGTCTCGCACTCTGTTTATTCCATTACAGGTGAAGCAATGCATAAATGACCTGGAGGTTGAAATTTCAGGGAATAAAGGATTCAGAACCAATGGCTCATGCATATATTTTTTGGCATCATAGGACACCTCTAATCGTTGTATTCCAAGGACTTGCCAGGCATTCAAAAGGCTCTGATGAAACTCGGGGAGCAGAGTCGTGTTGACATGCTGCAGGTCCATGAGGAAGAGCTCTCGGTCATACTTCAACCCATCTGCTTCCTGCAGCCAAGCATTTGTGAGAGGCCGCCACAGGACACACTCACTAAACAATAAACGCTTTATCGTCAACATGCGAAAAGCCATTATCCGACTCGGGACATGTATCAAGCTTTGGCCACGTGCATTTCGGGGTCTGCACACCACGCCTGGTCCAAACCAATGGTGGCCTCCCCTGAAAAACTGAGTTAGAACCCTCTGAATGCCTGTGACCAAGTATCTAGGAGGTTGGAGGGGGATAAATTTATGCCAAATAAATGGAACCACCAGGTTATTTATTATGGACTCCCTTGCCTTAGGCGATAGAAGGTGGTGCAACCGTTTCCACCTAGCTAGTTTCTGCTTAATTCTTTCCAAGAGACCCTCCCAATTTTTTTGTTCATATGCTTGGACTCCTAGAAATAACCCTAAATATTTAAACCCCTCTTTGTTCCACTGCATTCCTCCTCGTAACACAGGCAGAGCTGAGGAAGGTGGACTGGGGCCCACCCATAAGGCAACACTTTTGTTCCAATTTACTTTTGCCGTGGAGGCGAGCTCAAACTGGGACAGACATCGAGAGACCTCACCCACATCATTTTGGCTGGAAACAGCAACACAAATGTCATCCGCATAAGCTGAAGTAACCATTTTGTGGTTTTTTGTTAAGGAGACTCCTTCCACTGAGTTTCGGAGCAAAGCTAGTAAAGGTTCGACCGAGAGACTGTATAGAATTCCTGAAAGCGGGCAGCCCTGACGGATGCCTCGCTGAAAGGGAAAAGGGCAACATAAGCTGTTGTTTACCTTCAACAGACAGGATGCATTTTCATACAACTTACCGGTAACATAGGAAACAAAATTTTGTCCGAAACCAGCTCCCCTTAGTACAGCAAACAAAAAAGAATGGTCAACACTGTCAAAAGCTTTTTCTTGATCTAAAAGAACCAAACCAAAACCATGAGATGTAGTACGACCGAGACAGATCAAGTCTCTCACCAAAAAAATGTTATCGTAAATAGAACGCTCAGGAACACAATAAGACTGATCAATATCAATCAAAAGGGGGATGACTTCCTTTAGATGTATCGCGAGTGCCTTCGACAATATTTTATAATCCGTATTTAGGAGTGACACGGGCCGCCAATTTGTGACGTCTTGCAAGTTCCCTTTTTTAGGAAGGAGACACAAAACTGACCTCTGGAAACTTAATGGCAATTCTACTTGTTCAAGGCTATCATGAAAGATGTCAAGTAGAGTAGGGCCTAGAATGTCCCAAAAGGCCTTGTAAAATTCAACTGGGAGGCCGTCAAGTGCAGGGGCTTTCCCATCTTGGATTCCTTTAAGAGCAGCAGTAAGTTCTCCAAGAGAGATGCCAGGCTCCAGTTGTTGTTGCTGGTCTTCAGACAGAGATGGGAGCAGTTCAAACATCCCGTTTCTGTTTTCCTGGTTCACCGTTCTCAAGGCAAACAGCTTTGAACAAAAGTTTTGTAATTCAGTCTTGATGTCACTTTGAGAAGACAGAAGTGCACCGGCAGAAGAGCGCAAAGTGTGAATTTGTTGAGAGATCTTGTGAAAAAGTCTTTGTTTGGTTTGTCAAGTTGGATATTGTCCATTCACAGTCAGGCGAAAGCACCAGATGCACGCTCTTTCGCCATTTCAGCCAGTAGTGTTCTTTTCTCTGACAACTGCTGGACATTTTCGTTGGACATTCCAGATTTCTGCTCACAATAAAGTATATCGTTTTTTAAGGCAGATATCACGCCGAGTGTGTTACATGTATTATAACGACAGTATTTCTGGCAAAAACACTTAATTTGAGATGTTGTGCAATCCCACCATTGCCTTAAATTTAGGTAGGAAAACTTTTGCATTTCACATTCTTTCCATACCATTCTGAATGCTTCTTTGAAATGCTCACTTTGTAAAAGTTTGACATTGAAAGTCCAATATGCACTTCTACAAACGTGATGAGGTAAGCCACATACAACAACGACCATGTGATGATCAGAAAAACCAGATGGCCTTATATAAGAATTCTTAACAAGATTTACCTTATCACGGTTAACATAAATTCTATCCAAACGAGCCATTGTCAAAAGATTTCTTGCGGCACAAACCCACGTGTACTGCCGGATGTTAGGATTCTGTACCCGCCACACATCCACAAGTTGAAATTTTTTAACGAGCTGTGCCAAAGGCCTTGCACTCGGTGGATGAGGCTCAGGAGTGTTTCTATCAAGTTGTGGGTTGAGGGTACAGTTGTAGTCTCCCCCCAGACAAACCAACATCGACAGGTCAATAGTGCTTAAAAAACCTGCTACTTGTGAAGAAAAGCATTTCTTGCAGAGTTAGCACTAGGGCAATATACATTTGTCGTGCAAATCTTTTGGTTACCACTGACAAACTCCACAGATAGTAAGTGGTCCTTGCGAATTTCTCTACATCAGATCTCCAACGGCTGGAGTCTCGGATGTAACACTACTGCCACACCAGCCTTGGCATCAACGAAAGCACTGGAGAAAAAGTGACAACCTTTAAAGATTTTACACCACTCAACCTCAGAGGACTGATTTGCATGCGTCTCTTGTAACATCAGCACATCAATGTTTTCATTCAGAAAAAATTACCACTTCTGCGTTTCAGCACACAACTGCGACCACCGTTGATGTTTAAGGATGCTACTTTTATCTCCATTCTGTTAACTATTCATGAAGTTCCTTACCCGCTCGAGTTACACATTTTCTTTGCCTCTGGAATTGAGGTTCTGACAGGTTAACCTGATAACGTTCACGAACATGTTCATTGCAGTCAAAATAAAATCATGCAGATTTGCAAAGTAGTATTTGATTTTTACATGTCTTTTCCTGAACATTTCATCAAGGAACTTAATAACATTTTCTTGAGAAACCCTGGTGATGGTGTTGTCATCACCCGCCTCACTCCCTTGAGCACTTGAAGCACTAAAGAGTGGAGTAGAAGAGGTTTCATCAGAATCAAGTGCTTCATCTTGATCTACTCCTTTTCCTACTATTTGTTGAGCACTTAGTTTTGGAAACACCAATTCTACAGGGTCAAGGACCTCCGCGCTCTTTGCTGACCCTTCCAAATTTACCATATCACCTGTGGCAATAAGTATGTCCCCCACTTCATCATCCCTTTCATTTTTATCTGTCAGGGAAGGGTTAACGTTATCCTCACAGTCACAAGGACTTTCCCCTTTATCTATTTTCTCCTCACTAGCAGATCCAGCTGCTAACTCGTCTGAGCGAGTTTGGTTATCAGGACAAGGACTTCCCACATCCTGAGATGAACGACTATTTTCAATCTCGGCAAGTGGTGCAAGCGAATCTTCCTCACATACACACACTTCCGGTACCATTTCCGTTACCGCCAAGGAGTTTCTGGTGTAGGCCTCACCCTGGAGGTCCTGCGAGCCTGACACGATCTGAATCTTATTTTGTTTTTCTTTGGAATCACAGGATTCATCACTTGAACGCTTCTGACCTTTTTTCCTGGTGTCCGCTACGGGTACTTCCATGTTATCGTCTGCACTGTCGTGTACAGTGGACGAAATGGGAGAGGGTTCAACCACTTTCATTCCCACCTTAAGTGGAGGGGTGGGGTTAGTCACCTCACATTCTAAATCTATCACTTCCCCCCCCCCCCCCCCCCTGGTCGGGCTGGTCGGGTCTGACGCTTCACTCACCGCAGTAGGTGGGGTGGGTGGGTTACACACTCGATCCACCTCCTCCCCGTCAGTGTGCGGTGAAGAGGAATCGCTCCTCACCAATCCTCCACTTTCCTGCGGTGTAACCGCATTGGGGCAGGCACTCCGCACATCCCCGTAAGCCCCACACGCGAAACACGTCATAGCCTCCGAGGAGGCATACATTTTGTATTCAAAGCCGTTGATTTTCACACTCAACACGACATTGAGCGTTTTTACATTTGCAGGCAGTATCATGTACACCACTCTCTTGAAGGACATGACATGTTTGAATCGATCGCAAACATTTCGCATCGGCACAATCGAAATCCTCGATACGACCTTACCGAACTTGCTTAATTGTTCACGTAAATCCTCATTTCTAATAAATGGCGGGATATTACTGATGGTAAAATCTTTACCGTAGGGTAAAGCGAACACAGAGAGGAACGTGTTCGGTTCAATGAACAAACCTTGTTCAACTACACTCGCTACCATGTGCTCCTCAGACAAAAATACGACAAATTTCTTGTTCATACGAGAGGCAGCGTGAATACTGTGTGCACCAACGATGTTTCCAATGGTGGAAAGCACATCGTAAATTTCCACCTCGTTGGGAGGAACACAAACTAGCCCGTGTTTACGAGTTAGCGATTCGTACGTATCAATGTGGAAACGTTCAACCGCCATTCTAACCCGACCAAAGACAAGTTCGTAACCGAGAACCGAGAAAACCCAATGGTTGTCGAACACCAACAAACAGATCAGCTATAGCCTAAAGTCATTGAACAAAGCCACAGAGTGAAGAAAAGACCTCCCCCCGGCGGCCATACCAGGCCGCCGGCTTAGGACCCTCTCAACACCGGAATGTGCTCTTTCTCTCTCTTTCTCTCTCTTTCTTTTTCTTTCTCTTTCTCTTTCTCTTTCTCTTTCTCTTTCTCTTTCTCTTTCTCTTTCTCTTTCTCTTTCTCTTTCTCTTTCTCTCTCTCTCTCTCTCTCTCTCTCTCTCTCTAAGACAAAGGTACAGAAAGGATGAAAACAATACACCAAAGCACACAGGATGGAAAAAGGAGAGGGAGGGGTAGGGCAGGAAAGGAGAAAAACACACAAAGGACTCACCACTACACAAAGCAGTTGCTCACAGCCGCCATGACGCCACACCCAAAACATAACATCTGGCAGGGGACGAGAGAGAGAGAGAGAGAGAGAGAGAGAGAAGAGAGAGAGAGGAGAGAGAGAGGAGAGAGAGAGAGGAGAGAGAGGAGAGAGAGAGGGGAGAGAGAGGGGAGAGAGAGGGGAGAGAGAGAGGAGAGAGAGAGGAGAGAGAGAGGAGAGAGAGAGAGGAGAGAGAGAGGGGAGAGAGAGAGGAGAGAGAGAGGAGAGAGAGAGGAGAGAGAGAGGAGAGAGAGGGGGGAGAGAGAGGGGAGAGAGAGGGGAGAGAGAGAGGAGAGAGAGAGGAGAGAGAGAGGGGAGAGAGAGGGGAGAGAGAGAGGAGAGAGAGAGGAGAGAGAGAGGAGAGAGAGGAGAGAGAGAGAGGAGAGAGAGAGGAGAGAGAGAGGAGAGAGAGAGGAGAGAGAGAGGGGAGAGAGAGGGGAGAGAGAGGGGAGAGAGAGAGGAGAGAGAGAGGAGAGAGAGAGGAGAGAGAGAGGAGAGAGAGAGGGGAGAGAGAGGGGAGAGAGAGAGGAGAGAGAGAGGAGAGAGAGAGGAGAGAGAGAGGAGAGAGAGGAGAGAGAGAGAGGAGAGAGAGAGGAGAGAGAGAGGAGAGAGAGAGGAGAGAGAGAGGAGAGAGAGAGGAGAGAGAGAGGGGAGAGAGAGGGGAGAGAGAGAGGGGAGAGAGAGGGGAGAGAGAGAGGAGAGAGAGAGGAGAGAGAGAGAGAGAGAAAGAGA